>NW_011345883.1:7578-9700 GCF_000735185.1 Notothenia coriiceps | reverse complement strand
ATGCTCCCCCGGGAAGATTTTTTTTTAAATATTGAAGTTAAAAGCATCAATCTGGTGCACTTTGAGAGCAACATGAGGAGATCTATGGATACATATTTCAACACCCATTTGAAACAGAACTGTAAGCAGATGTTTTCTTTTTGGATATTTTACAAATCACTCCCCTTTTAAACTCTATTCTTGTTATTTTTAACAACTTTTTTGTTACTGTCATATAGTATTTTATACCTGTTTTTCATTTAGTCTCTAATGTCTCATTAATAACTATAATGATCATATCAAGGTGTGCCTTAACCTCACTGAGCTGAGGTCATTTGAGCCTCTCAGGAGAGAGCTCTCTTCCACCTGGTTGTAGAAAAGCTCTTTAAATTCGTTAGCATAGCTAGCTAACCAGATGCTAATAACAACAGATCGCCACTGTGCTTACAACTAAAGATACAGCCACGCAAACACTGCAGCATGTGTACGGCTCCTTATGGGTACTGCAATATTTGAAGAGCTGGAGCGGCGTTCCGGTGCTCTCCGTAAGCACTCTAGTCTACACTCCTTTCAGACGAGACATAACCACGTGAAGACACGTTACGCTCGTGTTGTGTTCAAGGAACCTGTCCTTGGCCAGGAAAAACAGGCACTCGCTTGTTTAATTATTTTGCGATCTAGATTTCTTCTTCTTTTTTGAAGTGAGAAGTTGTCCGTCAGTCGGACGGAATGGATCATATCATTATATATATCATATCATATATCATATATCATATATATATATATACATATGTATATGCCATATATATATAACGCAAAAACTGATATAAGCATTGGCCATACTTCCTAAAATCAGTGCCCTACAGACCTAGAATTGCACCAACTGAGTAGTATGGAATTCAGTACTAGGTGTACAGCTACTATTACGTACAACGAATGGGAATTTATTCTCCCCAAAAGTAGACACTTAATTCAAGGTCAACCGTCTACACGAAAAGAAAACCTTCATTTAGAAGTAAGAGCGGCCATAACAGGAGGACAACGGAGCGTTTAAACAAATGGCCACAAACTACCAGCACGTTTGATCGCCCGCCCGGACGACCACTAGACTAGTCTTACTAACAATAACCACCAAACGACACCGTACGTCTCGGACGTACAGTGAGTGAGGTCATGGGGACTGTATACTCTCGGCGCCGTGCAAAGGAAAAGAATCGTTCGTCGTTTTATTAACAATTGTACTGCACAACTCAATTTACGCTGGATAGTACGTTTTACGTGAACAAGATGCAGACCCAATATGTCACCTTATACACAGGGCCACAAGGTCCCTTGAGTGTTCACAGTCTTTATGTGGGGAGAGATAAAAGGAGGTATGGGTTTAGAGAATTTTTCCCCGACGTTACCTAGACTATGTCTGACTAGGTCTAAACTTGTGCAGATACTCGCCAGTGTCTTCACCCGCGATGCCGATAATCGGTTGAGGTGTTAGTCCTCCTCCTGTCGGTGCTTGTAACGAGGCAAGCCTTTAGCGACCTCTGCGCACATCCATGTATACGGTCCGGACATCTACCAACGACAAGAGTGTCTTAAGTCCGGTACGTTTCTGTCAATTTCACTCCATTACTCCCTATACGATTTTACGTACTAGACAAAAACCATAAAACTTTTTACATTTCATATTTATACGGAATAATATCATACCAGGTGCTGATTAATAAGTTCTCATATCGCTACTATCCATGGTGAAATTAAATGGATGAATTATAGCTTAGCAGGATTTTTTATTTATTTTTTTTTGTGTGCAGGGACGCTACGACATTATAGCGCTACGTGTCATAGCGCCAATAGCCGGGACTGTGCTCATATAGTCAAGTCGGGATCACAGTATGGGTGAATTGCCTTCTTTGAATCGATTGACTGCCCACATACTTGGTAATACTAGCTCATCCATCCCAATCTAAGGTGTCTAAAGATCTCCATATTGATATTAGTAGACACGCGTGGTTTTTGAGTCCGTCGCCTTCGGTTTGGGTCTGTTGTATGTTGCATCGAAATGACTCGGTTTTGCCGTTTATACAGAATTGGAAACGACAAAAAAGAGTAAAGTTTCAACACAACGTCTACCGTGATTTTGTGTGAC
>NW_011345883.1:0-7533 GCF_000735185.1 Notothenia coriiceps | reverse complement strand
AGTAGGACGGACTAACGGACGGACGGACCCCCTCCCCCCCAAAACGAAAACTCTTCGGTTCTCCACGAATTACACAAGTCACCCAAAGCAGCGTTAAAAAAGCGGGAGGCGCCGAAAAGCGACTAATTTGCATCACTGATATATGTACAATGACAAAAACAGAACACTCACCGCAGAACTAGTCAGGGAACAAGACGAACCGACCAAGACAGACAGAAAACCCAGAACTTAAATACACACAAGACTACTCACACAACAAGACACAGGTGAGGAGGGAGGAGAAAACCCAGGGGCCCAGGTGAACATAATTAGACAATTAGACACAACAGGGAAACTAATGACAAGAGGAAAAACACAGGGAAAAGGACCAGACAATAACCCAAAGGAAAACATGACATGGAAAACAGCAAAAACACCCAAACCTACAAAACTATAAACGTGACATAACATGAGAATCGTGACAAGTTGGGCATCTCCTGGTACCAGTAGCGTGGCCTGGGGAAAAAATTAGGGGAAGCCAATAATACGTCCTTTATTTTGGGTCGGGGGTGTGGTGGTCAATGTAATAACGTAAACAGATGAGTGATTAAAGCACCCGGTATCATTTTACACACATTTGTATCATACAAATACTTACACACGCCTGTTATCTGACCGACACACGCACTCTCCAGCCGAAACTCTAATAAGCATTCATTCACGAACTAAATCAGGAGACCTTTAACGTTTTACGTCCGATTCGCTCCTTTGTTCCTCGCTGTACACAGCTCCAGTTTGGGCCTATCATCAGATGTCATCAGATTTATTTTTAGTTGCTGCTGTAGCGGAAGTTTAGTACAATTATTTTTGATCAAATACTCCAAATCTCCACCCTCCATAATTGCAGTTGCTTCAGTTGTTTGCTACTTTCTAACGGCGGTGAGAGTGGTGCGGTGGCGCTATCTATATTCTATCGATTAGATTTATGATTCGAAAATTATAAAAGTAGGGTAGACATGTGGATATTATCCGAATGAACAAAACGTGCATTTATCTAACAGGTTCGTTTTCCACAGACCTTGTTTCGAGCTATTTTCCAAAATCCTATGGAGAAATCCCATTGCTTTTTTGTCGAGGGAAACCAAGCGCAGCTTACTTCCGGGTTTTAGGACGCGTCACTGCAACACTAAATTGATGCGATTTGATTGGATTGTGAGGCAAGGGAAGCCAGCCGCCTCTGGCTTCCCTTGGCATGGCCCCTCCAATTTTTTTTCACCAAGGGAAGCCAATTTCGGCTGGCCTCCTCTCGCAACAGAATGCAATCTACTGTTTCACCATAACATCTAGAGGGGTGCTGTTTCACTCTTTGTAAAATACTCAATGAGAATGGGGGAGAGACGGGCCGGCAGCAACACACAACAAAAAATGTCCGAAACTAAACGAAGTGTTTTTACGTATTTATTAAAATCATAACTACAATCCGAATAAACATAGGAAGCCTGGCTTCCCTTTGCCTCCAGGAGAAAACGCCACTGCCTGGTACCTCTCCAGCTACCAGCCCACAATCTTTTTTGCCAATTCATGTCCGATCGGGACGTGAACCGGTGACCCTTCCGTTCCCAGTCCAAGTCCCTTCAAACTGAGCCGCTGCCGCCCCAGTGACAGATAGCTAGATATATATTTTTTCGTACATAATGTCCTAGTTCTCACATTAGCTGTGTCCTGCGGAAAGGGGATGTTACTCACATCCAATTCAGAAACTTCTCCTACTTTTCTGCTGCATAATCTACTTTCCTGCTGTTCATCTGTGTGTTCAATATGTTCCAAACAGTCACATTATCATCTAAATACTCCGGAGCCTGTAGGAATGCCAAAGAATGGCACATAAGCAGTGTTTTGAGCCATGTTTTGGCATGGCTATGATTGCAAAATGCTGAACACATGGGTGGATAGTGTACAAGGGGATTATGCTGTGGCAGTGGCTTGTTGGTGTTCTATTTCTTTACTCTGACAACGTGTCACGTTTGGAATGCATTATAACTACAAGCTAACAACATGGCTGCTGCCTTCTGTCACAGAGGAGGCATCAAACTATGATGCTTTTACCCCAGGGGGTACGTCTTACTCAAAAGCTTTCTGGTGGAATATCACCTTGACAAAGGGAGAGGAAAGGAAAGAGCAATATTACAAAGGCTCCTCAGTCAGAATCATTTATAAATCAATGCACACTTTGTGCGACAGCCATATTACTTAGGGAATAGAGTTTACCTTTTACCGACTCTCGCTTCACTGGAGTGTCACTTCCTCACTTAAAGTCCTACAGACAGATGTGGAGCGGGCTGTGCTTTATTTAAGGGGGAGGGTATAAATACACAGGTAAACTGTTGGATGCACCTGACAATTACTGCTACCTATAGGAAACAGCTGAAAGCATTGACAGTCACTTTGTGCATCCAGCTGTTGTAGTTAGCCTGGAAATGCACATTCTCAAATTATCCAGCATATGTATGGTGTGCTTTTTCCATGCATGCACATACAGAACAAATTGATATGAGCAATTTAAATGTACAAAGTGGACACAGTGCTCATGTAACAACACCATTAGGGTGTTTTTTGAACGGTATAGAAAAAATGTAGCTATGAGGCCAGCTACTTCCTTATTCTGTATCAGATTTCTGACAACCAGTATGGCAGTTGTTCGACCCATTATATTGACTGTGGTATGGGTTGTTTTGGCTTCTGGAAGTTAAAGTCCCATTCAGATTCTGCTAAAACTAATTGGAGCCACCTTCACACATGGACTCAAACCCTGAAATGTACTAGACATTCCCCAGTGGAAATTAAGGTGAGAATGATAATGTCCGAATTATTCAAACCAGACATAAAACAGATTTACTTAATACAGTCGTTAACAAAAATACACTGAAATGGGAAGACGGAATTAGGGAACTTCTATCAGGAAGGGAAGTTCAAAGAATGGCTACAGAATCAGTTTTTTAAGGGAACATTAGGAGCCAGCTACGTGACAATGTAGTCACGTCCTGCCTCCTGCACACTCGTCATGGTGCCACCCCTCACCTAAACGTGTTTTGGCTAAAGGGCAGTGTGAGGACTTCCATGGCTTGGATGACATGAAATACAAATTATTGTCCTCATTGATGCAAAGATATTGTTTCCAAAAGCATACAAGAAGATTTCATTTCTGATTCCCAATGTGTATTTTGATCAGAACAATCTAGTCACAGAGCTGAATATTCTGTTACGTTTAGACTGGAGGCTAAAGATGTAATTTAAAGAAAAACAAAAACAAATGCAGCAGGATTAATTAATTAATGTTTCTTTATTTTGGGTCACTTATTGGTTTATTTTATACCACAACTGTAGTCAAAGACTATTGGTTATACAATATTTAACCCCACACACCGTACCAGATCTACAAAAGCATTACAAATAATTTAATTGACTTAACGCGTCAAACTTTACAAAATGGAAAAACCTGTACCAATGACCACTGCTCTTAACATCCGTCGCTAACCTCACATGTTGCTGATGTACTTCCTGGCATCATCGCTCATTCTAATGCTCCACCAGTCTCACTCCCACCTGTTCAACTAACTGCTACCGTCTAATTGACTCTGACTGGATGTTGTCACACAGCAAGGGAACCACTAATGAACAAACTGCTGTTAGACTGCTAACTTTGCTACGCTATGGTGCTTGGAGTATAGGGCAGGCACTGCGAGCTGTTTCCCTCCCACCCCTTAGCTCTCCCTTAGGATGGAAGCCAGGCCTTTCATCCCCACCTAGGCCTCCTGCCAACAAAACAGTGAATAATTCACCACCCTCTGGATGGATAAGCTGTGACAAAGTATCTGCCTCTTCAATGCATTGATGTCAACATAAAACACAACTTGTCCATAAGTATCCTAAGAAAGACTGGATGTCAAGTGTTTATTTTCTAAAGCATAAGAACATTGCATATTTTCAACATGTAAACATTTCTCATTTTCTATGTTCTGAATCCTATCATTGTAAACCTTGTTAAATAGAATTGTATGACATGAATTGTCTTTCCTGGATACTGATTATAGAAAACAACAACAAATATCTATACTGACGATTTACAAATATTATTTGCTTTAATTAGCAATTAGCAGAACTCGACTTTTGAGCTAATTAAAATCAATGTATATTAGCTTTGATTGTATTCAACCGTTCTTAAAGCCATACGATTTTGCAGGATGGGTTGATTGCTTTTGACATCCACTTGCAACATAAATACTCCTCAACAGATAAAAGCTGTGGGTGAAATAAAAGATGAGGTTGGGGTATATAATTACAATGTCAGCACCTATGCCATATGGTTCCTTGCAGCATAATGAAGACATGCCAAAGTGCGAGAGAAAACACTGTTGGAGCCACAGCAGTAGAAGCTGCAGGCATTAACAACTTATTTCAGAAAATAACTCTGCAACCTTGGTATTGTTTACCTATAGTTTGCATTAACAGAAAAGTGCGATGTCAAAATGACAATACAGATATCTAGTATTGTTGAAATAGTTGAAATTCCTAATGAAATTATCTCAATTTCCATTAAGATAATCAGCACCATCACGCAAAAACTTTTATTAGCCCAATACATCGTTTTATGACCAAATACCTGCAACATTGAAGATACAGTATACCCCATCGGTATCTTGTAGAGAATGGTAGCATGCTAACACACTTAACAGAGATCGTAAACATTTAGCTTCTAAACATTGTTATGCTAATTTTGTCAATAGCAAGGATGTTACCGAACTGTTTTTAGTATTCATCTCACTGTGCCAAAGACACTGTAGACTAATAGGCACAATCTAAAAGCTTACTTAGCTGTTACGGTTGGGCTCCTAAACTGTACCATAGTTCAAAATTAACCTACCTTACCCAGAATTCAAATTGAAATACTGTCAATATTAGTTTTTTGATGTCTCTTTGGGAATTGTAGTTGATTTCCTCCTGAAAATGTCTATGTACACAGTATTTGCTCACGTTCTTTTTATCAAAGAACCCCATATTTGTTATGTTTTTACTCATCTTTTGTATACATGATTCAATCAGGAGCTATTGATGTCCATGTCTTCAAAGAAAAACAAATGTCCCTTTTTACTTCCAGGACCAGGGGTCCTTTAAATTACTCCTCCCCCTTTGCAACTTTTATATCTGTTATTATTGCCATTGTCATGATTGTTGGAGTTATTATATAAACTATTTATTTATAAAGCCCTCCCTTCAATGTTCAATGTGGGAGCCAGAAACAACTATCTGTGCCGTTTACATATTACTTCCTTTGGAGGGTGGGTGGGTGTGTGGAGGAGGGAGGAGGGGGCAAGGGGTTGATAACATCACATCCGCCAGGGTACAGTGGTGAAGAAGACCTCATAAACTAGAGCCAGACTCCCATATAAATGTGCACCTGCATGTCAATATGGCCTTTGGAAAACTGTATTTATAGCTCCACTACGTCACTGAACCCACTCTTACTCACTCTGTCTGACCGACTCTCTTTGCTTCATGTGATAGATGGATGAGTGATTCCTTTCAGCAAGTGAAAGCACAATCCCACAACAATCTATTTACTCCGCAGCAGCCTCAAATCTTCATATCTTTGAGTTTAATAAGCTTTACGTCTTAAACGAGTTCTTCATCCTCAAAATGATCATATGCATATGAACTCCTCACCCAGTGTTGCCTTGGATTCGTGAAAAAACTTAGTTTGTCTCACATGCCTCCCTAATGAATCCAAAAATAGAGACATTTCGGGACTAAATTAAGTTGATAGGGGGTGGTCGCATTTAACAGACACACTCTCAAACAACTACTGTAAGGCAGTATAATCCAAGTCTGATTTATCCAGTCGTAAACTCACTTCTTCCCGAACACATACATTTGTGCTTAAACTTTATTATTCAAAATACTTTCAGATAACAGTCTAATGCTATCTGTCCGTTCGAGAACTTCAGTTCATAAATACTTTTTTTTTTATCACAAACTCAAGGTAACAGGGGTTGAGTTCTGATTTTTTTGTTGTTGTGCAATTCCATTTTTTGACAACTAATTTTCCAACTGTGGACTCTTTAGATTTAGATAGATCTTTGAATCAAGTTGATTGACAAATGCCGTCATTTTATGCCAAAATTAAAATACAATAATTTCTCCTGTCTTCAGCTGGGATTAACAATAGTGTTGCTTCTATTTTTTGTGTCATGGTATTTATTCAGAAGCTTTGACCTTTACCGTCCCTTATAGGCCTTTTTAAGAGTTGCTTAGACTTTAGCTTCTTGATATATGAACCAATGGGCCATCGCAGACATTGGCCCACAATCTTTACATATAATTATGAAGCAAAATGGCTCCATATGGTTGCTCTGAGTTCACTAAATATATTGTGTGGTCTCCATCCTCGGCCCGTCTCAGGAGGTGAATGTGACTTTGTGAGTGTGGATGTGCTACTGGTATTAAACAGCTGGCTGTGCACAGATCAGCCTAGCTTTGATGCCTTACTGCAAATAGATTTAAAGGTCGATAAAGGTTGTGGCCATGAGGAGCTTTTCTGTACTGAAAACAAATTAGTAGGGGCGCACCTTGCGAACAGGCAAGGCAGGCAACTGCTTGGGGCCCCGGACCAAAGAAGGTAGATTAAGAAGGTCCACAGCAACAACAACATGAAACACCCTTTAATTTACTGCAATGTGATGTCATAGCACGCCGCCAAAAGCCCATAATTTCAGTTGCGCTGCTCCGCTCCGGGGGGCCCCCTGAGTGTCTTGGGGCGCCACTGCAAATTAGGTCTCACTCTTGGTAAAACCTGGTCCCCTTTTCTAGACTTCCATACACTATATATTAAAAATATGCAGTCTTGTTTACCAGCAGAACATGACCAAGCTCAGGTGTTCAGTAACAGCTTAATCTTTACTTAGAGGAAAATATGAATGAACCAGAACCTTTGCTTCCAGCCTGTCCTCCTACAAAAAACAACCAAATAGGTTGATTGTTCAGCAGCTTATTACGACCTATAGTCACGTTTTAAAGTGTAGCACCTCTCGTGGTCGTGTAAGAAACAACATGCTCCCATTGATTTCAAACGCTCCGAAGGGTCGCTTATTCACAAATAACTCTCTTTGGAAAATCCTAAATTGTGGAATAGTTTGGCCATTAAAATGCTTTTTGATTAGATTTCTAGCGAGAAGTGTATATTGTACTTTTAGAATATACGTCCAGTGGATGTGTAGGATCTATAGTTTGATAGATATTACGAAGATGATTTGAGGTCTCGCCAGGAGAACGTGTATATACTACGTCTTTCCCCCTATTCATTTCTATGGACGGCGGCGTCCATGTAAAGTTGGCGTCAACTCTCAACGGGGGAAACAGTATTTCCGGTCTCGAAGTTTTCATAATAAAATCGGAAGTATTCCCCTCACTGTCAAATTATTTTACAGTTTAGGATTCGGAGTTTAGGGTGGCCGCAGACACTACACTACCCATAATCCTCAGCTATCGTTTGAGACGAGC
>NW_011345882.1:0-7105 GCF_000735185.1 Notothenia coriiceps | reverse complement strand
ATAACCCAAAATAAACTAGCCCTCTTTCCTGCTCTCATTGTGCTCATCTTACCCTGCATTTATCAACAGTTGCAAATACACGTCTGCTCAAAGAATAGCTGGAGTTAATTTGAACTTGTGTTGTGATGTGTGAAGTGTTACAACCCGGCTCCTGGGCTGCAATAAAAAGCAGGGAGACGAGACGAGGGGTAAGAATATAACAGTTGTTTATTCTCAATAAACAAATAATGCAAGGAACCAGCCACAGGTCCCCGAGGCTGGCACGGAGAGCGTGCTTATCAGCTCTCACACAGGTGCAGCTCGTCAGGCAATGGAACCTGCAAACACAAACCACACACACACACACACACACCAGACGGCACCCCACGTGGAGTGGAGGGGTCGTCAGTCATACTTTACAGAGGACGAAATGTTGTAGTGATTATACAACCAAAAGATCTATGGCCATTGAAAAAGCCTCCACTGATGGTCAAGCAGCCACAAAATCACAACAATAATAAACTCTCCTTCAGTAGCCACAGTTCACAAAGTAGCAAGAGCATTAAGGACTGATAACCTGGACTAAGTTACCTCTGACACAGGTTTTTGTGCTGCTGTCTTTGTTTTTGGCTACCTATGAGAATTTGTTCTTGAATTAGCCTGCTGCACTCTCACATTGTTTATTCTATTGTGCATACAATCATCAAATTCTGCATCCTCTTTAATGTTACATTAGATCTTACTTTTAACAGAGATGTATATTTATAATGTATAATGGTGCATCATTGCTATCCAAAGAAAATCATGTATCTACATTTTTGGATTTTCATTTAGGAGTGTTCTCATGTTCAACATTGTCCTACTTCCTGAGCTAATGTGAAAGAAAATAGAATTATTTGAAAATAGGCTCTTTTCTTTAAACATTAATTTTTTCGAGATACACTTTTTTCACATGACAGCAACAGCCTGCTGCAGGGTAAAGTCCTGCTATTCTGGGAGCCAAGTCTTAGTGCGAATGAATGGGGCTTCACAACATAAAGGAAACCTTTTTCTAAAGGAAGTAAGAACAGGAAAGTTATGTGTTAAGATTTCAAAAACAAATATATGTATGGACAGTAAGAAATTCTGCACTAACAAAAATACATCCATTATGAAGTGGAGTTTTGTTTATATTTTAAAACCTATTTTATTAATTAAATGTCAGTCTTAACCTCAGATAGCCCCGTTTTCCTCCCCTGTCTTGAGAGTGTAAGAGATAAATGTGCTCACGGCATGAGGGGAGATTTCTTTCAAGTATTTGGGTCAGAAACAAAACATAGCGACTGATAGAGAGCAGAGCGCTGGGGGAGGGATGAGAAGATAGCAGGGCAGACAAACAAAACTGCTTAAGAACACATGGACTTTCCCCACGTGAATCAATATTCAAGCCCCGATCTCCCTGTTGAGCAATGAGGCCGCAGAGAAGAGGGAGCTGAAAGACAGATGAGACAGAGGGAGGGCTGTGGGATGTCATGTGTAAAGAAGGAGATTCTCATTGGAGGCAAAGAGAAAGAACATCGCTATACACGCTGAAACCATCTTTGTTGCACTGCTGCACTCTGGACTCCACATCCTAGTGTTTTAAGGTAAGTGCTGGACACATAGCTGCCAATAGATACAAAGATGAAATAAAAAATGATGAAGGTTTGGATAAAACAACATTTCTATTTTTAGTTGCAGTTTGTTCAGGGGGAAAAAAGACAAACTCAATGTCGAGGCTTCATGTTGGGATGTGTTGCATTGTTAAAGCATGTTTTAAAACATTTTAAAATGTAGTTTTTATTTGTGTTTGAAATGTGTGGTTGCACTATATATGTCCCTGTGGCAGAATGTGAGAATCTTGACACTGGAAAACATTTTCACTCACAAATTATAAAGCAAAACTGTTTTTCATCAATCTTCCTGATAAAGATATTATGATTTCTCTTCTTGTAGACTAATAAACTAATTAACTTTGAATGAGCTTTTTTTGCAGGAGGACTGCATTACAATTCTGAAATCATAAATTATACACACATCATTTTTACACTAGAAATGTTACATAATGAGAGATGTTCTTAGTGTGTAGTGCGTAACAGGTGCAGCCAAAAAACTTCCTAGCATAAATCCAGTTCATCTCTGCATGAGTGTAAGAGACAAACACACTTAATTGCAGAAATAAGAGAACAAAGATGACTCATTTGGTTGTTTTTCTTTTTGTCCCTCTTGTGTTTAATGTAGTAGCTTTGGAGGAGAACAATCTGTAACAAGACTGGCATGATGTCCTCAAAATTGAAGTGGCTGATTGTGATCCAGCTCTTGCTGAATGAACAGGCTTTGTGTAGGGTCCCTCCTCCTCTGGCACTTAGAAACACTCCTCTTCCAGAAGCAGATTTCAATGAGGCGGGAGAGGAGACAGCCAAACAGGAACATCCATCTCTCCTTGAATCCCAACTTGATGTCCCATCTGCAAACAAACCTGAACCTGTATTAGGGGTCGAACAAAAAGAGGAGAGAGTTCGATCTGCCCAAAATATAACATCCGTGCTCAGGGCAAAGCTCGCGGGGAAGATTCAAGATCATCTCCACATCCAGGGGAAGGTAAGCTGTGAAGAGCTGCTGTCTGCCAGCACTGTGGACGACCCATCATCCTCTATGTTCCCCCAGGAGCTCCTGGGGCTTTCTTTAGTGCCCGTGTTGTTGGTGGCAGGCTGCCCTCAGGAGGCACACACCTTGGTGCTCAAGCTGTACGACCTTTTAGGAGTGGCTGACGCGGAGGAGCTCCTGATGGAGGTAGAGGGTCTGATGGAGAGGAGGATGAGCAAGTCCACGCCTGCACCGGCATATGAGAGGGATGAAGCAGGGCGCCACATAGAGGCTGTGATGTTTAACATCCAGCAGCTGGCCACGGTGGGGGAAGATTCCTCCAAGCAGGAGGATCATTGTGAGGGTTGGAGCAGGGTGAGGGGCACCATGCTGGCAGGAGCAGCAGTGGAAGGAGCCACAGGTGATCTACAGGAGGCCGTGAGCTCCTGCGAGAGGCTGGGGGTCCTGTGTGCCGGTGTGACCAGCAGTGGACTCAAACCTGGGAAGTACCTGGCAGTGTTTAAGAAAGGCAGTCGTGTCCTGCCCTCTGAATCCACAGTGTCTGAGTGTTGGATCCGTCAGTGCAGCACAGATGAGGATGTTTGGACCTCTGCTGCTTCAGGTGGACGTCTGAAACGCAGCCCCAGAAGCTGCATCAACAAAAGCGAGCAGCGCGTGTACAACGTGGTGGAGTGGATCCCTGCGGTCAGCACCCTCTACAATCTGGGCACAGCTGTGTACTACGCCTCGGTCAACTGCTCTGCAACCGCCAAGGAGAGAGCCATCCTCAGCGCCGTGGACCTCGGCACCGACGCTCTCATGGTGGCCACGGGGGGGACGGCGGGGGTGGCAGGTTACGCTCTGGGGGCAGGGATGAAGACCGGTGTGAAAGCTGGCGTCAAGTATCTGCTCAACTCCATGAAGAAGGAGGATGATGTGCTGGTGAACCAGTTCAGCTGGGAGGACGGTGTCATCACCATCCAGTAGACTGGGGATCAATAAATTAAGCTGAAACGCTTGAGCAATAAATATTGTTATAAGTAATTCATTTAAAACAACACAGGATCAATGTTTGATGATTGAAATGGTTGAAGATTAATTGGTTTGTTTTTTAAGGAACAAGATTACACATTTTGGGGATTTTCAGAATCAAATTGAAAAGTAAAAATGTTTTGTCTGTGTGAGCGCACACACATTTAATTTGTAATCTATTAGACACAATGATTATTCTTTTTTTATTTTTATGACGACAGTGATTTTCGAATTAGTATGTAACTCATGTAAATTAGTTTTGAAGTTCTTTTGGGGCAGATACAACTAAAATGTAATGAAAATTCAATTACAGTAAAAAGTTGATTACATTACACTTTAATCTCAATGTAAGGAATATAATTAGGGCCATATGTGATTTTTGTTTTGTTGATCTGACCAATTTTTGTTTGTTTTTTCAGTCAGAACTCAAAATAAAATGATGTCAATAATATAAAGGAAAAAGAAACCAGGTCATAAAGTACATTTTGAACATGTTAGCTTTTAGATAGCGTCTTGTTTGGATAATGGCTAATAGTGTAACATTGTTTTATATTAGGCAGTAACGTTTGAAGAACTGGTCTCAGGAAATTAAACCTTTAATCCTCAAGACTTTCATTTTGCTTTCCATCCAATGTCTACATTTTGTTGTTACCTATCTGTGAAGACATTTTGTCAGGTCAGTCATATTCCCACCTCTGGTGTTAACTGCAGGGACAATAGACAGAGAACTAAATAATGTTGTTATATATGCTTTTTCTTTGTTTAAAAGGTCAATAAATTGTACATTTAAACCTTACAGTGACGGTCAGTGTTTTAGTTTTGCACAGACATAAAGTGTTTGTATTTGTATAGTAAGATGGTCTAATGGTTACAAAACAGTTGGCAATTGACAAGAACATACTATTCAATGCGCCTTTTCACATAAAACTATGATTTATATGTATGAGTCATGGTGTGCATACTTAGCTCTAGCCACATCCAGTACTTATGTCTAAACAAAGTTTTTATTTAAAATATGTACAGTATATTTTAGGGTATACAAATCTTTACCACTCGGCATCGGTTGAGACTAATGGGTTAATGTGAATGGGGAATGGAGTAACTGACTTTTCAAAGCCTGTTAAAGGTCCCACATGCCTGCTGCTGATTTACAAATACACAATCTCCTCCAAGAAGAAACTAAATCAGCTCCCTGCAGACACGAATGAATGTAAATAAAAACATGTCTGCCTCTTCAGATCTTAACATAATAATGATAATTTCGATTTTTATAGCCCCTTTCAAGAAACCCAAGGACGCTTTACAATGGGAATAACAAAACAAAACAATTATAATAATCACACAGACACACAGGTTGAAAAACAGATTGCTGGGTACTGCATTTTAGCTGGGGCCGAAGGCCTGAGTGAACAGATGGTGTTTCCCAACCCATATTATTTCCTAACAATGCTAATAGAACATAGGAGCACTTTTGATAATGCTGATGTTTAACTACTCACATGCTGTGCTACAAAGTGCAAACCATGGTGTACCACCAAATGTTGGTGTATCATACCGTTTCACCCTGTGATAGACATTTGGCCTAAGTGGGATCTTCTTCTTGTCCAATTCATACTGCAACCAGCAATCTGTCCCAAACAAGATATTTCATATGGGCCCAAATTATTATCATAAACAGACGTGAGTAATGAAAGATGAACAGTTAACCTGTTAAGCCCCAAGAACCCCGCCGGCGGGTACTTTTTTTTTTTCACGACGCTGTGTCTCAGGGGATCTTAATATTTAAGAACCTATTAATGTGTTATACCAGATTAACGGGAATAATCTCACCTAACTGACGATACAAACCATTTTTACCAAAACAAAACACAAGTCTCATAAGAAGCATCTAAATGACCCCTGAGCGAAAAATGCTAACGCACTTTGGCACAGAACTCAAGATAAAAGATATCCTTATTACTTATTGTAGCTCAGGGGCGTAGCTGGAAATTCTGGGCCCCATGAAAGAATCTATTTGTGGGCCCCCAATCCATGCGAGTGCGCGTTAGCGCGCACGTTAAAAAAAATTTGGCCATTTATTTATTGATGAAAACGCATAATATGGTTTTTACCTATACATTCGGATCAGCAGTTCAGCACCAGTTCAGGATGTCGCATTGCGTTCATCTTCAATGAATGGACCAATGCAATAGTCTACCAAAGAATCTTGAGTCGCACTAGCTACTGTAGGCATATTTTCCCCTATTCTTGTGACAATGTTTTCTGATACTCAACATACAAAAGCTGTTACTTGTCCTGTCTCTCTGTAATCCCATCTCCAACACAAATAGTCTACTCAAACAGACTATTAGGTTGACAGACACTTACATTTTGATGTGCTCTGTAGTATATAATTGTTCCCTGCTTGGATATACCTTTTACGAAGCAGATTTTGAACTGTCGCGGGCAGAGCACTAGCTTTTTTGCTGTAGCGGCCAGGTTGCTGCCTTTGTCAGCAGAGTGCTAAAGCCCTACCTGTTACACGCGCAAGTAATTCGAGGAGGCGCGAGTGACAAGTGTTGAGCTATTGGTGGGGACAATTCAGGATTCTTGGATACTGGTGGGGTCATGACCTTGCGTCCACTCCCGAAACGACATGATGAAACCCAACCTCGAAAACCCTGTTGAAGTTAATGAACTGTAATGGACTGCAAGAAATCAACATGCACTGACTATCAACTTTATCTTCTGTCTATTTAATTGAAAATTACACCCAATCCAGGAATGAACAAACAAAAATCTCAACATTCTTTGACTTATTAAATTAAGATTTGAACAACACAAGGACAAAAGTATAAATGAACTGAAGATTTGAACACAATTATAAAACAATAAACTCTCAGGACATGAACACACTTACAGCAAACAATGAAAAGTGTAGTGCTAGAGGACTATGCATCAGATAGTAATTGTTCACAATGTGGGCTGTAGCCTGTCAGCTTACTATAGGGAAACATCCAACAATCCTGTCATAGACTGGATTTTTATCCCTAAATCCCGAACGCCAATCGCCGGACCTTCTCGGTGGCAAAATCTTTTACGAGCTCTTTGAAATCAAGTGACAGAGCCAGCTTGCTTTCAATCGATAACATTGCAAGGCTGTTCAACCTCTCTTGCGACATGGTAGATCTTAAATAACTCTTGATAAGTTTCAACTTACTAAATGATCTTCCACCACCAGCTACGGTAACTGGGAGCGTCAAGAAAATTCTGAGGGCAATGCAAACGTCTCCAAAAATGCTCTGGAGTTCCATCTTGTATATTGCATTCAGTAGATCAAGAGAGCTACAATCAGGGGGGAAATGGCAGAAAATATTTTATTGAGATGCCTTATCTCACTCTCAAACTGATCTGTGAGATCCTGTGAGTATTTCTCCCTCAGTGGCTGACACACAGAAGCCATGACACTGCACTCAACTTCCCAATTTTAGATGGCAGCAAATTCTCAACA
>NW_011345881.1:0-1851 GCF_000735185.1 Notothenia coriiceps | reverse complement strand
CCGTGCTGTGGTTCCTTTATAGCCCAACATTAGCCTCCTTTAGCTTAGCGGTGGTGACGTGAAGTCATGTGACCGTGCTGTACTCCCTTTGCTTACGGGAGGAAGTCATGTGCCGTGCTGTGTTCCTTTATAGCCAACATTAGCCCCTTTAGCTTAGCGGTGGTGACGTGAAGTCATGTGACCGTGCTGTTTCCTTTATAGCCTCCTTTATAGCCCAACATTAGCCGCCTTTAGCTTAGCGGTGGTGAGGTGAAGTCATGTGACCGTGCTGTGGTTCCTTTATAGCCTAACGTTATTTTTTTACTTCAAAAATCATTGTGTAAGTATCATAAATGTTTGTTTGTCACAGATTATTTCCTGCAATAATCCAATATGACATGGAGAAATCCCATTGAACCAGGGAGATGCTGCCTTCAGGGTCCAACACAGAAACTGACATCCCTGCACCACTCTACTGATTTAGCAGAAGTTGAAAGAGAGTAGTTCCTCTTCTCAGAAGCTTAATAAACACGGGCAGCCGGGTAACTTTAACACTTTGTTTTCTCAGTGGTATGTGGACGAGCCACTGGTTTGTCTAGGTCTGCTGATTTAGGAGGAGGGGCTCTGATCAACAAACCCAAACAAAAGTTAAAATAATAAATAAAAAAAGACACAGAAAACATTTCTATCATGTTTTCCAGATGGGAAAAAAATACACGTTAAAATACTGACAGTTACTGGAGCAGGTGGAGGAGTGTTTGCAGCACAATGATATCAGCAGTAACCTTTATTCCTAATGAAGGGGTGGGCAATGAATATGATTTACTGATTGAATCCATTTCAGCTCAACAGTGAAAGCTCTGGTTCTGGACGTGAGTTTCCCATCAGAAAAGTTAAGAGTTTGAAGCGTGGATCTTAGCCAATCCCTTACGAGATGAATCGTGGTTATTAAACATTTGATTCTGAAAAGATTATAAACACTGGAAACCGGTAGAGTTAGAAGACTCTGAATATAATTATTTTGTGGCAGGCTATTTTCTTTGCTCTCATTACATGTCATGTTTCAGATTACATTTAGATGTATATACTTAAACACTTTGTCTATTTGCATCTGTAGATCTTTAATAAATGAGCATAAGATGACGCCTCACATTCGCTGTCATGTGACTGGTGGTAAATACAGATTCTGAGGTCTTCTGAAGAGTTAAGACAACCGTGCAATTTTATAATCTACAAGGAGCCCAATTACGCTGGTGGTTCACGCAAACAATTACATAATGTCATCTTATATCGCTGATCAGCGTCGATTAAAAGCTATAGGGGATCAGGCCAACACTTAAACTGTGATTCCCATGGCTTGTCATTGTTTTATATCCTGATGCAGAGCCTACAGACACAACTTTAACATCTCATGGCGCATTTCCACTGCAGCGCGTCGCACGGTTTAAGCGTGCCGTGCCAAACCCGGCCCGTTTTTTGTTGCGTAGGGGTAGTTCCGGCTAACGGGTACTTTTTCACAGTTTTTCTGGCACTCCAAAATCGAGGTTCTTTCCGGGCCAACAACCGGGCTGAGTATGCTAAACTAGAGAGAGAATCGCTGGCAAGGGGGCTACAACTACAACAAGATGAACATATTTGACCGTGATTTCATTGTAATACACGTTTCAAAAATGATGCCGAAGTAACAACATACTGATACCGGTTAGTAAAAACCATGAATTAATGCTTTGACAAGTCTGCAGACAGACGGCAGGCGAAACACCTTTTAAAATGTGTGTTTTCTGAATGGAGATCGGCTAAGCTAACGCAATATATGCTCCGACCGTCCACACTCACAACAACGGCCTATACAGACAGAAATAAACCAGCGAC
>NW_011345880.1:0-8302 GCF_000735185.1 Notothenia coriiceps | reverse complement strand
GTGTTTGGTAACAGGTGCTATCAGCCAATCACATCGCTTTGTGAGCCGGTAGGTGTGGCCAGGTGTTTTATTGAACAGCCAATGAGCTAACTTTTAAAAAAATGCATCGGAGGCATTCAAATTCTCCAGATGTCTCCGATGCATTTTTTCTCCAGCAGAAGAAAGTTAGCTCATTGGCTGTTCATAAAACACCTGGCCACACCTACCGGCTCACAAAGCGATGTGATTGGCTGATAGCACCTGTTACCAAACACTACTACACGGGATCGAAGTTATTAGTCATGTCCCGACTGTTTTCATTACATATTACCTCCATTTATCAAGTTACGGGCTGGTGCTTCTCTATATGTTGTCAACAGTGGAAATGAACTTAATAAATGTGCTCAAGTGTTGTATTTAAGGTACTTTTAATAGCAAGTTGTATTTTTATTTACTCTAATTGAATTTGAGCTGCGTCACAGTTTAGGATTCTGTGTATGAAGACTGTAAAACAACCTGTTCCTCAACATTGTAATTGATTTTACACAAAGCATCATTATAATAATTATAAATAAGGTCAGTGATATAACTCTCTGTATAGGAGGGGTCATCGTTCATATGGTTTAGTAACAGCAATTTATGGCCTTATGAAAGCAGCAGGTGAGATCAGAGTATGCTCTTTTATTATAATGAATTATGGAGTTATGAAACGATGACTTGCTTTCAGTTTTAGAGACGTTATCCAACTGTTTTACATCTGACCTCAATTCAATGTATGGCTAGTAAAGCTATATTTGCATATTTTGATTTGAAAATATGTGTAGTTTACTTTTTTAAACCACCATTTCACAAATAAAATGCCTGTAATTGACCCTTTTTGCAAGGTTTGATAACATTTTCAAGGCTTTAAAAGTGCTGGTCCTGGGGGAGAATACGCAGAGTGTGCTGGAGCGATATGTTTACAGGTCTTTCAAGTGCAACAATGTTTGGATGCTGCAATGTCGGTGCAGGTGTCTGTCTGGGGGGGAGGGGTTCTTTCATCTCAGGGACACAAGTTCACTTCTGAGAAACTGTGCAGTGTGGAAAAGCTCAAACTATTTTTGTATTATTATCTCCCCTTATATTCCTCAGTTACATATTTGAAACAATCGTTTTCAAGAAAAGAGAAAGCTGTGATTTATAGTATTATCATTACTATTGTTATATCGTTTTTATTATCTCTCATTATTATTATTATTATGTTTTTTACATTATTTTACTTCTTTCCTGTTTCACCTGTGTGTGTTTTAACGTCTATGAGGCCCATCTGTGTTGTGAATATGTTGGTCAATGTGTTCAAGATCATGCACAGCTCTAAGATGATAACAGAAGAAGAATTGATTCGAAATATGATGGTTTTGTTCTGCCTGTCATTCAAGGTCGGTGCAGGTGTCTGTCTTGGGGGAGGGGTTCTTTCATCTCAGGGACACAAGTTCACTTCTGACGGCTTTTGATTTTTGCACCTGCTGAGGGGTCAGCCAGAGTTCAGAAACTCTCTGACCTCCATTGAAACCCCAAACTTAAAAGTCATAGTCAATGTGTCAAAAAAAAAATCTATTACTGAAACTGTGATCATTATTAAAGTCCTTTGGATCAGGGGGGTCGAACTCAAATACACAGTGGGTCAAAATAAATAAATGTATACTAGTCGAGGGCCGGACTGCCTGTAATCCTGCAGGTGCATGTGATCATCGGTCAAGTTCACATTCATTCATTGTGTCTATTGAAGCTATATAGTATTTGCATATTTACTTTTGAAATATGCCTGTAGATCTGTATCCATGTATGTCAACAGAAATTAAATATTTAGCTGAACAACCTACACAGTTTTGACACTTTGAACAAAAACAACAAGCATGAGTAACTTTTCCCATATTTATTCCTTCAAAATTGAAACAAACAAGAGTTTTAAAAAGTCTATGATTTACACTTTTTCTCAAGTTTTGATAACACTTTTTCAACGCTTAACAGTGTGTTGACAATAACAGTCATCATTTTAAAAGCAACAACGTCAAACACTTTCTCTGTGAACATGAACACATGTTTGGTCAATCAAATGTTGATTTGAAATATTTCTGTATAGTTCTTCAAAAACTTTTAAAAAACAAGGAAGCATAATATAAATCAAAAGCTTTAGTTTGGCCGTTTTTAAATTCCTGTAACTGACACTTGTCCAATATTTGATAACCATTTTTACACTTTATAAACTAATACATATACAAAAATAGCTCTTGCAGTTTTTAAAATGTCTGCAAATCAACGCTGAAAAACACGACAATAGAAAAAACTTAACTTCAAACTTGTTAGGAACCTCCATCAGTCTCTGTAAACATGAACTCATAAGCATGAGTTCATGTACCGTGTCTTCTGTCTCACCGGGAGCCCAGCAGCACCAAGGCCGCCTCTCCGGCCTCTCTCTGCGGGCAGTAGCGGCGTGTGTGCGCCTGGTCTCCGCTGGCTCCACAGAGGGGGCAGGTGTATCTCCGGAGGATGGGGCAGATCAGTTTCCCTTCGTCTGATTTCAGCATGTGGGACCGGTACACCGTCACAGACTCTCCGTTCTGCTTACAGAAGCGGCAGCATCCAGGGGAGGTCCCGGTGCTGCAGGTGGTATCCGACTGGATGCTCACTGAGCAGGACTCCGTGGAGTCTTTACGCTCCCCTCTCCGGGAGGTGTTTCGTCTTCTCCCGGAGAATGCTGCTTCCTTCTCGGTGCCCTTGGTGTGTGTGAGACCCCCATCATCCCGGGTGCTGTCCCGCAGCCTCTCCAGCACTCTGCCAAGGTTCATGTAGTCATGCCACATGTCGAAGCGGCTCTGGTCCTGTCGTTGCATTGCTGTCATTTTTGGGGAAAATACGAAGTGTGCTCACTGTGCTGGAGCCGTTTTTATACAGGCCTCTAAAGTGCAACAATGTTTGGATGATGCAAAGTGGCGCCACCAGGGTGTCTGCCCTCTTTGGGGAATTCTTTTATGTCAGGGTCACAACGTTCATTTCTGATGGCTTTGATTGGTGCACCTGCTGAGGGTTCAGGCAGAATTCAGACACTCTCTGATCTGGATTGCTAATATCTTGTCCAGCCAACACACACACACACACACACACACACACACACACACACACACACACACACACACACACACACACACACACACACACACACACACACACACACACCAGACACACAAACACTTACCCCAAACTTAAAAGACATAGTCAATAAACAAATATATATTACTGAAACTGTGATCGTCATAAAAGTCCTTTAGATGATGAACAAAGAGAAACTGTGAGGTCGGCCCAGACCCTAGGGTTTTTTATATCCTCACTGAAGACCCACTTCTTCTCTCTGGCCTTCTAGTCAGAGCTGAGTACGACACCTGACATTTCCCCGTGTTTTGTTTTTATATTGCTGTTGTTATTATGATTAGCCTGTTATTATTGTTAGCTACTATATCGTTTGTATTATCTTTCATTATTATTATTTTGGTTTTTATATTATTTTCCTTACTTCTTTCCTGTTTTACGTGTGTGTTTTAACATCTATTAGGCCTATGTGTATGTTGTGAATATGTTGGTCAATGTTTTCAAGATCATGCAAGCCTTGCATGATGATACCGTAAGAAAAGATAATAATTAATTAGAAATATGTTTTTTTCTGCCTGTCATGCAAGTGATCATCGATCTTGATGGGCCACTGATGGCCCACTGATGGCCGCTGTCTGGCCCACTTCAAAAACAAGAACATTGTTAGAAATTAACACGTGCACCTGCCACCTAGCATGCTCCTTCATACAATTGAGGGGCTGGCGCTGACGCATGCATGCAGACCATGATGCAGACCTCTTGAAGTAGTCCTGAAAATCTGTGTTTAATCCTGGTTTAATCCCTGCAGCTGTTCATGCTGTGCGTATTTTCACTCTGTGCCATGGAATTAAATCTGCACCCAACCATGCAGGGTGTGTCTGTTAACAGTGTATTACACATGTTCAGCAAGTTGCACGAAGAAAGGGCTCCATTTCTAACCATTAGGTTGGTAGGTGGGACGGAGGGGGGAAATGCGGAGGGGGGGATAGTTTGACATCGCGCATGCGCAGTGTCATACCGGCGACGGCTGTACAAACGGTGGCCTAGCGAATAAAAAGTGGATTATAGAGCCCAATTTGACAGGTCAGTTGATAATAATTACATTTATTGATGACTCTTCGTATGTTTTAGCCTTATAATAAGAAGCTGTTTCATTATTTCTGTCTGCAACATTTGAATAACGTTGTGCTTGTCGCTTGAGATAATGTTACATGTCAGAGCTAGTTCAGTTAGCCACTGTTAGCTAACTATTTTTCTGCAGTGAATTCATGGAAACTCCGTTCATTCCTATGAGAGTTTCTCAGTGGCGCTTGAAGCCAAAAAAAGGAGCGGCTGGAGCAGTCGGAAGTACCCGTATGTGGACCCATTGAGCATGCGCACTGGAGGTTTACCTAAGCCCCGTCTCCTGCTCTAGGCTCAGTCAAATAAATGGAGAGATTACAGGGTATTTTGTCTTAAATTACTTCTCAGATCACCTTTTAGTTAAGACATGTTAATAAAAAGATAATGAGAAAAAGTATTTTTGTGCAAAAAAGACGTCACTTGAGATTTAGTACCACTGTTGGCCACTACGGTCATTCAAAATCTGCTTCAACGGTTGGAGTTTATTGTGTTAAAAACGGCTATGACATTAGCTATCTGACAAATTGCTCCCGTCTACCTTTGCTTCAATAATTTAATATTTATTTGGGCTTTGCTAGCTTGTGAATCGATACGGGAAAGCAGCACACCCGGCCATTAGATGATTATAGGTTTCGTTGCTTATTAACAACGCAGTGTCAATAAAGCTAACCAGCTAGCTAGCTATTATCCTCAGATGCCCCGGTTTGTTGAACTGTTTTCTGAGGATGATGCCGCGTAGTTTTACATGATTTACTGATTGTTTTTGACGATTCCTATAAATGACACATGCGGAAACTGGTGCGATGTGCCATACAGACAACTCTAATGCCTAAACGTACATGATATATGCTTGCATTGTTTCAAGATTCAAAGGTTTTGTTGTCATATGCACAGAAGCTATAGTGTAGTTTTTGCAATGAAAAGCCCCATGCTCCTTCAACGATGCAACCATAGACTGTAGATGCAACATAAATATATATTTAATATCAAAAACAGAAGATGGATAAAATAGTGCCAAAAAACATTGCAAGTTATTTTGTTGGTGATTTAAAAGAGGATTTGGCGAACCATCAGTTCAAGATTCATATTCAGATCAGGAAGTTTAAAAAAAATGTTCTCCCAAATCTTACCTAAGTCTGTCTAAATAACATGTATTTCTGCATCTCTCCAGGCTACACAATGAGTCAGGGTAAGGATAATGCACGACTCAAGAGCTACAAGAACAAGTCCCTCAACACAGATGAAATGAGAAGAAGGAGGGAAGAGGAAGGCCTACAGCTTCGGAAACAGAAGAAGGATGAACAGGTGAACACAGTGGGCATATGTATTATTGTGTAGGTGGAATTATCCTCCAGGTAGGTCAAATTTAAACAGACTTAATGATTGCACGGCCAGTGTTGCTCATGTCAGCGAGTACACTTGAACCCATGCTGTTCCTATCAGTGTAATATTGATGATGCAGTATACTGAACAAATATTTTCTTTTAATCTTTATAGCTCTTTAAGAGGAGGAATGTTGCCACAGTGGAGGATGACGGCCTCCCCGAGGAGGATGGGATGGCGGATAGCGGCTACCTGGAGTCCCAGGCTAACAACATGGATCCAAACACGGTAGGAAAAAAATCCTGCTATCCATGTGCCTTCAGTGCCGGTGTTGTGTCAAATGATGCACCCTCGTCGTGAAATGCACCCCCTGGCCTGCCGTAAAAAGCACCCCCCCCCAAAGAATATGCTTCTATTAATCCCACCCTCAAGCACTTTGGAGGGTATAATTGTAGGACTATTACCAATAAATGGAGCAAGTTTCATGTATGTGACACACGTTTATTGTTAGAGATAGCAAGGGGTGCATATCGTGGCAACCAGGCTGTTCATAAAAAGCACCCCCCAAAATAAAAATGTTTCTATTAATCCCACCCTCAAGCACTTGATGTAAAGATAAACAATATATTGTAAAGCCCAAGTATACAGACAGGACGTCACAATTAAATAAAAACATATACTAAAGGTGGGGTAGGTAAGTTTGAGAAACCGGCTCGAGATACACTTTTTGTTATATTCCATGGAATGCTCTTAACATCCCGATAGCAATGAATATCTGAAGTGCTTTGACACAAAATCCATAAAACATATCATCTGTGGAAGCCGTGGCGCTGTAAAAAGCACGACCAATCATCTGAGCCGGCTAAAGTAACTGGATGGCCTACCTGCCTGTCAGCCTTCCATCTGTGCACAAACTTATCTCGTGCCCTCATTGGTCATGTGCGCGTTCGTGTGTGTTGGAGGAGGGGCTCTGTAAGGAAGTGGCAGATTGTTCCCGGCTGTGTATTTTCAAATTCTAGAGCACTCGAGCTGCTTTCTCCAAAATGACCTACTCCACCTTTTAAATAAAAAATTAACTGAAAAAGAAGTGACGAATGAATGCAAAATCCAGGATTCGACAACGCAACCATCAAAAAGACAACATAGAATAGCGGACTATACGTTAAAATGCGCGTTCCCTTGTCAAGGGGTGCATTTCACGACGAGGGACACAACACCGTCATTCCCAACACATATGGAGACAACATTGTGTTTCATCACATTTCCATTCCTGATCCGTACAGGGTGGAGTGATCTCTGAAGACATGACTCAGATGATCTTCTCCAGTAGTCCTGAGCAGCAGCTAATAGGCACTCAGCGCTTCAGGAAACTGCTTTCTAAAGGTAAAAGTTCATCTGTTTTAATGCATTGATTTCAGGATAATGCTTTGATAATTGCTAAACTCATTTTCTGAAAATTGCCTCACACAGAACCCAACCCGCCCATCGATGAAGTCATCGCCACTTCAGGTGTGGTGGAGCGCTTTGTTGAGTTCCTGAAGAGGAAAGAAAACTGTACACTTCAGGTACATTTCCACAGTCTGCAGGTGTGCACAACTTCAATCAAGCTGGGGACATTTGGATTATGTTTGTGTTGTGCAGGGGGGGGGATAACATTCAGCAATTAAAAAATAACCACAGTGATAAACATGTAATAAATGTTCTATATTCTGATTATGTTTCAGTTTGAGGCTGCGTGGGTGCTGACTAACATCGCATCGGGGACATCCCATCAGACTCGGGTGGTGATCCAGGCAGGAGCTGTGCCCATTTTCATAGAGATGCTCAGCTCGGATTTCGAAGACGTACAGGAACAGGTAGGGAGGAATCCTGAGTCACTGTGTTTGTTCTTCCAGCTGGCCGTCAGGTGGAGGAAAGAACACAACAAAGTAGAAGAGATGGAGACATTTTGATGACGCTGCAGTGTTTATTGATAAATATATGCATGCAGTAAATATGAGTAGTCATTTTATTAGAATTAAATAGGTTTTATTTGATTTTTTTAGTCAATTTATTGAACATGTCAGAAACAAACATACAACAATAATAATAACATATATATTAGGGCTGTCAAACGATTAACATTTTTAATCAGATTAATCACAGTTTAAAAACGAATTAATCAGATTAATCACCATTCGAACTATGTCCAAAATATGCCATTTCTTTATGTATATTGTTGTGGGAATGGAAAGATAAATGAAAGAAGGCGGATATATCCATTTAACATACAGTATGTTTATTATAACATTGTTCTGTGTGTCAAAATGAAAGACAGCCCACACACCTATCAATCATCAAACCGTGGGGTCTTAATTCATTACGTAATGTTGTATCGATGAACATAGAGATGTACTACAGCAAAAGTATTCTCCGTCGGGACTTCCTGCAACAACACCACGCCGTTATCTTGATTCTGATTGGCCAGAAGACATATCAAAGATCTTCTATTGAGAAGATCCCGTGACAAAAGTTTTCAAAACCGTTTCTAGTCTTCGGTATTTCCAGACAAGTGGCTACTGAAATCAATCTTACTAACTGCTGTCTGTGCAATTTACTCCGCGCGTTAGCGGACTTTATTTTGCTTACTTTAACATCATTTCTCATGATGGGGCTAAGGTGGGGCGAAGGTGGGACTAAGCCATTTCTTGGTATGGCTGTAGCCTACCCCAGCGCTGCCACTGGTGGGATGTATGGGGCGGGCCATTCTGCA
>NW_011345879.1:23968-24426 GCF_000735185.1 Notothenia coriiceps | reverse complement strand
TACCTACCTATCCATCCATCCATCTACCTACCTATCCATCTACCTACCCATCCATCTACCTACCTACCTATCTATCTATCTACCTACCTACCTATCCATCCATCTACCTACCTATCCATCTACCTACCTATCCATCTACCTACCTACCCATCCATCTACCTACCTACCTATCTACCTACCTATCCATCCATCCATCCATCTACCTACCTATCCATCTACCTACCCATCCATCTACCTACCTATCCATCTACCTACCTACCTATCTACCTACCTATCTATCTACCTACCTACCTACCTATCCATCCATCCATCTACCTACCTATCCATCTACCTACCCATCCATCTACCTACCTATCTATCTATCTACCTACCTACCTATCCATCCATCCATCTACCTACCTATCCATCTACCTACCTACCCATCTACCTACCCACCCATCTACCTACCTACCCATCTA
>NW_011345879.1:13252-23932 GCF_000735185.1 Notothenia coriiceps | reverse complement strand
TACCTACCTATCCATCCATCCATCTACCTACCTATCCATCTACCTACCCATCCATCTACCTACCTACCCATCTACCTACCTACCTATCTACCTATCTATCTACCTACCTATCCATCCATCTACCTACCTATCCATCTACCTACCTATCCATCTACCTACCTATCCATCTACCTACCTATCCATCTACCTACCCATCCATCTACCTACCTATCTATCTACCTACCTACCTATCTACCTACCTACCTACCTATCCATCCATCCATCTACATACCTATCCATCTACCTACCCATCCATCTACCTACCTATCTATCTACCTACCTACCTATCCATCCATCCATCTACCTACCTATCCATCTACCTACCCATCCATCCATCTACCTACCTATCTATCTACCTACCTACCTATCCACCCATCCATCTACCTACCTACCCATCCATCTACCTACCTATCTATCTATCTACCTACCTACCTACCTATCCATCCATCCATCCATCTACCTACCTACCCATCCATCTACCTACCTACCTATCCATCCATCCATCTACCTACCTATCCATCTACCTACCTATCCATCTACCTACCCATCCATCTACCTACCTATCTACCTACCTACCTACCTATCCATCCATCTACATACCTATCCATCTATCTATCTACATACCTACCTATCCATCCATCTACCTACCTATCCATCTATCTATCTATCTACCTACATACCTACCCATCCATCCATCTATCTTCCTACCTACCTATCTATCTATCTATCTACCTACCTATCCACCCATCTACCTACCTACCTATCCATCCATCTATCTACCTATCTATCTATCTACCTACCTACCTACCTACCTACCTATCCTATCCATCTACCTACCTATCCATCCATCTACCTACCTACATACCTACCTATCCATCCATCTATCTACCTATCTATCTACCTACCTATCTATCCATCTACCTACCTATCCATCCATCTACCTACCTACCTACCTATCGTAACCAATGGGAACCGGTCAGTCAGTACGCCTTATCACAGCTAATGGTGCTGATGTCAATCGTGAAAGTAAACAGTTGTAATGTTGGAAGTCAAAGTAATGACCGTAGTCACTGCAGGGACACGAGGAGGTAAAAGGTGGGATAATACAAATAAAATGAGGGTGCCAAACCATTTCGAGCTTTATAAAACCAGTACAATCATTTCAAAATCAATTCTAAATGGTCGTCTGTAGTGAAGTCACAGCTGGATGTCTGAAGATCAGGGGGTTGTTACCTTTACAAAAATACATATGTTTTAAGATCCCTGCAATTAAAGTACCTTTTGAGTGTCAGTTTAAAAATATATATATTATCCATTCTTTTAATGCTAATAATAACAACATTAGAGCAGGTGCATTGTAATCTACTCATACCATGATATAATACATCTGTGTTCTTGTTTTTTATCTAAACTTGTGACTTTGTTAGCAAATAAATAAAGTAAAATCTGTATCTGTTCCTCGAGGAGACTCAGCAGCCTGAAGCCAACACACTTTTAAAAGAGAGGGGACCTATTCTGCTTGTTGTGGTGTTCCCTCTCCTGTAGGTGGTAGTGCATGTAAATGGTCTGCAGAGGCTCAAATCCCTGTGTTTCTCTCCCACCCCAAAATGGCCCAAACACTTCCATTTGATGTTTACTTCCTGAAAATAGTGACATCACTGTGGAAGACTCACGCTCCTATTGGCTAGTGCTCCAACACATTGTACGTAATAGGCTAAGGGGCGGGACATCTGTATCTGGTGACCAATCACAACAGAGCCGGCCAGCTAACCAATCAGAGCAGACTGGGCTCTGGTTTCAGAAACAGGGTTAAAATGTGGCTGCATCACAGACAGCATGAGAAAAATAAATAGCTTTTTGAACATTAATTAATGAAGACGTGTCCCAGTAGAGACTCTAGTCATATGAAGCAGGACATGAGCAGGATGTGTCCCCTTTAAGTGACCAGTAACAGATCGATACCCAGCCTCATGTCTGGAGGAGACGCTGCGGACACATGATGCAGCCATGCGGGCAGCCTGCACCTGATTCAACACATTGTATTGCCATACGTCAGTATAAAGTACATACATCTAGATATACATGTACAGGTATATAACGCGCAGTTGCACTTTACGATGAATTGCTCAGCTCACCGCACCTACATATTAAGAAACTATACATACAAACAAACGTATGAGATAAAAAAAAAAAAACCTAGCATAAGAACATTTTACAGATATTAAAACAATTCCTGTCTCGGAATAAAAGCGCTGTAAAACTACCCCGGGATCTCAAGTTAAAACACGTTATTTTTCGGGTGTATTTCCCCCACATGTGTGTGCGTCAGACCGCGGTGTTTCCTGCCGTTGCGCCCGGCCTCCCCCCACTCATGTCCGGCCTTCTGAGGAAGGGCCGGTCGGGGCCTGGTCCTCCTCACACACAGAGAACCGGGGAACACAGCCCTATTTTCCGGTTCTCTGTCCGCGGTTGTCCGTGTGGAGGAAGTGTTGCCGGAGGAGACTCACCCTCTGCCGCCGCCGAAGCTCCCGTAGGCCCGGTCCCGATCCTCGTAGTTGTCGTAGTCCGCCATCACTGCTGCTGTGTGTCGGAGGAGGAGGTCCTTCACGTCACACGGGGAGCGGGTTGAGCTGTCCTCAGAGTGCCTGTCCGGGAAAAACACCGCCACTTTATTATTTTTTATTAGTCAATTTATTGAACATGTCAGAAACAAAACAAACAACAATAATAATAATTGTAATAATAATTATAACAAAGAGAAGCAAAAAAAAATAATTCTCAAATAGTCTGTCATGTTCAACAGGGGCAAGAAGAGCTTAAAACCTTTCTGGTCATACCCCCTCTAACATACATTTAACTTGAAAATAAAAGATTAGGAAACCGTCCTCAGCATGGTGATATTGGATTAATTGTTTAAAACAAATACTTGTTTTTGTACAAAACAACCAAAATGAAATAACTTTTACAATGACAAGAAATAACAAGTATGAGTTTACAGGTCCTGCTCAGAACCAGGACAGATACAATGGACCTTTAGTAATCCCCATGGGGAGATTCAGTAGTTCAAACAGTAACAGGGTAAGAAATGAGCGCCTGTCCGGGAACACACTAGATTTAAGATTCAAGGCTTTTTATTGTCATTTGTGCTTAGCTACAGTGTCGATATGACAATGAAAGGCTGCTAAAAAATTCTCTCAGTGTTATAAAGTAAAATGTTACTGTGCCTGTGGGTGTGTATATATTATTATGTCCACTTGTAATTTTTTGCTTGGCCTTATGATGGCGAAAATTGGATGACCATTTTAGTTTTCATTTGATACAGCACTGTAAACTGCATGAAATTATGAGCTGTTTTGTTTTGTTTTAATTTTGTTGTATGTTTATGTATGTTTTGTGTGTGTGTGAGGACCCCAGGAAGAATAGCCAATGCTCATGCTAGTGCTAATGGGGATCACAGGCTCCTCCAACAGTGCAACTACAATAAAACTGATAATAGTGCAAGTAAATAAAATAACATAGAATATAATAGATATAGTGCAGAATAGTCTATATACAAGTAATTGGAATATTGATAAATATATAAGTTGCAAACAGATGAATGTACCACTTCATTATAAGATCAGATAGACCTGTATTCATGGGGAAATTCAGTAGTTCAAACAGCAACAGGGTGAGAATGAAAAACAGGACAGATTCACACAAGATTAGAAATTAATACAATTAAAAGATCAAATAAAATAAAAATCATATACAGTTAAAATAATAAATGAATTAAAATGAACATATATACATATTAGATATATTTACGTGTGAAAACAACATGTTTTTTTATATTATATTACTCACAAAACACATCTTCCAGAAATAATAATATTCAAATAATGATATGATGAAAATTAGAACCAGTTACCTCTCCCAGTTCCCAAAGGTTAAATACGTCAATGTTAAAATCATGAATTTAACATTTAAAAAAATTATTGTATTACTCTCATATATCAAATATCCTATATCTTTTCTTTTTTTTTAAAACTCTGAATTGTAGTGAAGTAGAAATACAAAGTAGTATAACATAGAAATACTCAAGTTAAGTACAAGTACCTCAAAATTGTACTTAATTGTCACGTGACACAGGAACTTTAAATGTTCTGGAAAGTTCCTTCTACAGCTTTAACCTTTATTTTATCTCATGAAGTCCCTCAGTGACACACCCTGAACAGTCTGGGGGGGTCGTGGTCCAGGTCATGTGACTTTGTGTTCCCATAGCAACATGTCCAAGATGTCCATGTGCCAGGCTAACACATGTGACAGAACGAGCTACATTTCAAAAGCTTTGTTGTTTGTTGCTTAAGGTCAAATTCAAGCCTGTTAAGAATGAAAATGCTTACATAACATGTCCTTTATTACATTTAACCTGTTGTGGAAACATTTCTTGATCAAATTGATATGAAACAAATGAGACAAACATTGCTGTGACACTGCTGTCACATCGGGACATTAACCCTAAACTTTCATAGTTAGGGTGACATATGCACAATTAGAAATATGATTATGATCTGCTCAGTTACTTTAGCTGATTCAATTATAACAGATGGGATTTCTGTTTAAACAAAAAACAGTTTTTCATAAATACTACAGTGTAAATAATCAGATACAAGTCAAAGTCCTGCATTCATCCTCATACAAAGTGAGAGAAGAATATTATTGAACTATAATTATGATGTTCATCAGGGGGGCGGTTTAGGTTACTGTATATAATAATGGGTATCTTTGCCATACATATCATTTTGCTTTACACTACAGGTGAAAAGGAAAGCTGCCTGAAATAAAGACGGATATTATTTGCGTTACAAGTTTCCAGAATGTGTTTAAATATGAAACTAAGCAAAAGGTGCAAAAAGTTATTTTTCTTTTTTACTTTATTCAAGAAAAAATAGGAACATTACAACATATTCACACAAAACCATTCATTAGTGGTACACAGACAAAGTAGAAAGTAAAACAAAAGCAGATATTTAAAATAAAATATGCAAATTATTTTTATGGCCTTCAGAATTATGTGTTATTTTTTAATTGTGCTTTCATACTGCTGGAGTTCTGGCTAGTAACTGTGTTTGGAGTCAGTGGGTATTTCTCAATGTCGAGGACGCTTCCTATAGGACAAGTCCCTACGAGTCAGGTCCATCAGAGGCTTGGCAAGAATCCTTCCTGGCATTCGGAGAACGAAGAATGGAACAGGCGAGCAAGTGTGCAGGTTTGCGTCATATGAGAGGCCCCGCATTACATTTTCCGCCAAAGATTTAGGAAATTGGTCCGTGCGCAAAGCATTGTGGGGATTTTAAGACCGCGGAGGATACACTGGTGCATCCTCGAAATGTCTTGCAACGAAGGATTCAGTCCTCGGTAGAATTCCAAGGATCCTGGACATTGGAACAGTCCTTCGGCGGGATTCGATGACGTAGCATCCTTGAAATAGTGGCTCTGGAGGATGCTTCCTCGACATTGAGAAACACCCAGTCCATCTATTGTATTCTCGTGGATGTGAAATATTCCCATAGATTAAATTAACCGCACAAGAACAAATATAAATATCTTCTCCATCCCATCACCTTCAAATTATAAATAAATGTCTCTTTCCACAAATGTGATTGTTTGCCCTTTTTTTTCAAAAGCAATGACACATTTGTATTCTTATTCACAGAAAGATTTTTATAAAGGGTATTAATCCCTCTTAACTATTTCTCTCTCTTATACATATGGTTGATTGGTATCACTGAGTGCTGCAGATTTCATTTTGGAAGTCTCCATAATGATGGATAGTGTGTTATTAACTTTCATATATTAGAAATACTCTAAGACTGTATATTCATTTTGTAATTATTCTATAAATGCTGGATTTCTTATTTGTACTGTTCTTAAAGGAATACGCATAATTATGCAAAACTGTTGGAATCTTATATTAAAGGTGGGGTATGTCACTGTTTGACATGCCCTCTCCATACACAATGAACTGTAAATGTATTTATTCTAGGATCAACCTCCTTTGAGATGAAGCCCTCTCGTTTTTCAAGGGGCTCTGTAAAGCAGAGCAAAGGACAGCAAAAAAAACAAAAAAAACACAAATCAGAGTCACCAATGACAAAAACCAACAGAACTACTTACAATCACGCAACACAAACAGGTCTAAGGTGTGTGGTCCACAGAGAGTTCATGAAGAGTTCAAACAATTTAAAATAGGCCAAAATATATTAGAACATAAAGACCAGATAATTAACTTAAAATAAAGAGCAGCCGCTGAGGCACTAGTTAGCGGATCTTACGCGAGGGCAATGATCCAGGTCCAGGACAGAGATTCCTCCATTTGTGCAGGTGTGTAATTCCCGAATAAACAACAGGTACAGACGCAAACAGGTTCCTTATCCCGTGGTTCCTTAAGCCTCTTCCTATGGCTTTCCTTTTGCTGGCTTGTTGAACACCCTGGTAAGAAGAAACCGTTCTGCCTACTATGTCGCTCTGCTCGCCACTTCCAGCCTGTCTCCAATACGTTACAATTACACCAGCGTGCTCTAATCACCCATGGCCCAAAAACATGCCTTCGAAAATAAAAGCAGTAGACAAACTAGCTTAACTTGAGGGACGTCGTAACTAAGAATTACATTTGATAAATGATGAATAATAAGTAAACAGCAAGAAAGATAAATGTTAACTTTTAAGAGAATATAAAGAGGGATATTATAGCTCCAACAGGCAGTTTACAACTTCTCAGCGAAAAGAAGAATAAAAGCAGTTGTGTGTTTGGTGTACCGGTATGTCAATCCTGAAGGGAGCGCGGCGTGAACACTAAATATCCGATATCGTCGTAATAAGATATGTGGCATTGGACTAATGGGACAAATACTTTCCAAAAAACCAAGACAATAAATAGGAGGTCAAATGCCTTCTGTTGTGCAGTGCAAACCGTGCGTGACCAGAGTTGTATCATTGTGGTTGGTATTTTGTTTGTTGTGGTTATTGGCCCTTAGGCCGCGAGCCGAGAGCCCGGGGGGTTGTCGTTCTTGTAGTTGTCTGTCAGTGTTGTTTCTGACTTGTGTTCTTTCAGCGTTAGCTTTATCTTTTTTTTGCCGCGGCGGCTTAATGGCTCTCTCTTGAGGCTCTTATCTCCACACCGTCGGGGACAGTCGGGACGACCGGACTTGGACATCCTGCTCGGGCCGAGCAGGACACCGAAGGGGACGGGCCGGAGCCGAGGTCAGTCGGTGTGATGTTCACGGTCTCGGACGAACGATCCGGGATTCTTTTGAGAGCGGCTCTTCTGGAGACGACGCAGGGAAGGGGAAACACCGACAGTCGCTGACTGTGGCGTTCTTTTATCGTGTAGTTGGCACGGGGGCTGCGCATGAATCCACCTCGCCGGTTTAAAGTGGACCTTGCATGGCTATATTTGAACTGAACTAAGGACCCATACGTATATAGAGCATGTATTTATACTTTTTATTTTGTTCAACTAATCACCGAACAGGATATGCATTTAAGCCATTCTCGGTCATTGTCGCTCAATGTAACACTGTCTTTGCATCATGGGCTGATTCAGTGAGAACAGGCGACATCTACAGGCTGGCGATACTGTGTTACTACAGCGTCTCCAGCGCTTTCCAACGGCAATGTCGCGCGCTCGCGCTGATACAACTCAGACGACTCATTGGTTGAGTTGGACTTATCTTAATTAGCCGTAAGCTGTCCCATCTTCTGTGACGTCATAGGAAGTGTAACTCAACTAATCTGGTCAGTCCTGTATCAGACTCCGTAATGTAGCCCCTTTTTTTAGAGAATCTTGGGGTGAGGCAAACAGGGGAGAGAGGNNNTTTTAGTAGTGACGTCATGACGCAGCAAATCTGGATCAGCTCCGTTGTTCCCCCGTTTTTAGAGATGTGGGTACAGAGGAAAAGAGAGAGGGCTTTATTTACTGACACTTTGAGAGTCTCCTGACACACCAGGGGGACACATGGTGACACACCGGGGGGACACATGGTGACACACCGGGGGGACACCGGGGGGACACCGGGGACACATGGTGATGTAGAAAAGATATCACTTTGAGATTCTCCTGACACACCGGGGACACAGGGGACACACATCGGGGACACACCGGGGACACATGCTGATGTAGAGAAGACATCACTTAGAGAGTCTCCTGACACATGGGGACACATGGTGATGTAGAGAAGACATCACTTAGTGAGTCTCGTGACACACGGGGACACATGGTGAGAGAAGACATCACTTAGTGAGAGCACTTTGCAGGATGCTTTGAAGCAGCAGGGATGTTAGGAAGAAGCTGCTTCTCAAAGCCTAGCTCTGAGCGTGTTCCCTGACACACCGGGGGGACACCGGGGACACATGGTGAGAGAAGACATCACTTAGTGAGAGCACTTTGCAGGATGCTTTGAAGCAGCAGGGATGTTAGGAAGAAGCTGCTTCTCAAAGCTCTGAGCGTGTTCCCTGTGTGTTCAGGACCTGGAGCAGCAGCTGTCGGAGCAGAAGAAGCTCCTCCAGTCTGTGGCCATCAGAGGAGAGGAGATCCTGATCCNTCTCCTGACACACCGGGGACACACGGGACACACACCGGGGACACACCGGGGACACACCGGGGACACATGTTGATGTAGAGAAGACATCACTTAGAGAGTCTCCTGACACACCGGGGGGACACCGGGGACACATGGTGATGTAGAGAAGACATCACTTAGTGAGTCTCCTGACACACAGGGACACATGGGTACACATGGTGATGTAGAGAAGACATCACTTAGTGAGTCTCCTGACACACCAGGGACACACCGGGGACACATGGGATACACCGGGGACACACCAGGGACACATGGGGACACACCAGGGACACACCAGGGACACACCGGGGACACAGCGGGGACACATGGTGATGTAGAGAAGACATCACTTAGTGAGTCTCCTGACACACTGGGACACATGGGGACACACCGGGGACACACCGGGGACACATGGTGATGTAGAGAAGACATCACTTAGTGAGTCTCGTGACACACGAGGACACATGGTGAGAGAAGACATCACTTAGTGAGTCTCCTGACGGGGGACACATGGTGATGTAGAGAAGACATCACTTAGTGAGTCTCCTGACACACGGGGACACATGGGGACACATGGTGATGTAGAGAAGACATCACAAAGAGCACTTTGCAGGATGCTTTGAAGCAGCAGGGATGTTAGGAAGAAGCTGCTTCTCAAAGCTCTGAGCGTGTTCCCTGTGTGTTCAGGACCTGGAGCAGCAGCTGTCGGAGCAGAAGAAGCTCCTCCAGTCTGTGGCCATCAGAGGAGAGGAGATCCTGATCCAGCAGGCATCCCCCTGCAGCCCCATGGAGACCCTCCCCCCCGCGGTGAGGGAGGGGGAGAACAGGAGTCACATGAGGAAGAAGTGGGAGAGTCTTCGTCTGGAGCTGAGGACCAAACTGAAGCTGCTGCAGGAGACGCTGGAGCAGGAGAGCAAGGAGCAGCCGGTAACACCAAGCTTTCTCACCATGTCTCAGCAGATACAGGGCAGATGTGTGGAGGACAAACTGAAGTCCTCCTCCAGCAGAGCAACAGGGATATAGGATATACAACTAATACAACTGATCAAATAGTGAAGAGAATGTTTTAAGATCTGCAAGTTAATACAAATAAAGTAGATGGAATATGATTTATAGAGAAATAATTAGCAGGAAGCAAACAGGTGAATGTTTGTGGACGGTCCTCACAGAGCTCAGCTGTTCAACAGTCTGTGGGACGAAGCTGTCTCTGAGTCTGGGTTCAGTTCTGATGCTGCGGACAGAACCGTGTGTGGCTGGGTTTGAAGACGGAGCAGTGAAGAGCTTCATGATGAGCCTGTCCCTCTGTCCCTCTGTCCCTCTGGTCTGCAGGTTTATACGCGGGCGTGTCGAGTGTCAGCAGCTGGATCTGAGGAGGACAGATCGTCTCTGAACTCTCTGTACCACAGCTTCAGACACACCGTGGAGGACATCGCCTCACAGGTAACCCTCACTGCTTATTGACTCATTCAAAACATGAACATCTGAGAAGGTTCTAAAGGTTGATGGTCTAGTTGGTGCAAAACGACACATCAGTGCACAACGTGTCCCTCTTTAATGCCTGTGTCTCCTGATGGAGGCCCTCGTCACACACGGTGCCTGATGGACCGTGTGAGGGTTCTACATCTGAGACAAAGAGTTTCTGTCTGTGAGAAAAGATGTGATTGTGACGCTCTTCTCTCGCAGCCGGGGGGGGGCGAGGCCCAGGTGGAGCAGATGGAGCAGCAGCTCTACTCGGCCGTGTCCTCCACCTCCTGCTGGCTGGACGGGGTGGAGAACTCTGTGTTCTCTGGATCTGTGATGCTGAGGGAGCAACCGGACACTCAGGTAAACACACTGCAGGTACACACACACACACACACACACACACACACACACACACACACACACACACACACACACACACACACACACACACACACACACACACAGGTAAACACACTGCAGGTACACACACACACACACACACACACACACACACACACAGGTAAACACACACACACACACAGACACACACACACACACACACACACACACACAC
>NW_011345879.1:0-3494 GCF_000735185.1 Notothenia coriiceps | reverse complement strand
GACATGTTGTCTCTGTAACCTGGGTGTCTCTGTCCTCAGGAGACATGTTGTCTCTGTAACCTGGGTGTCTCTGTCCTCAGGGGACATGTTGTCTCTGTAACCTGGTTGTCTCTGTCCTCAGGAGACATGTTGTCTCTGTAACCTGGGTGTCTCTGTCCTCAGGAGACATGTTGTCTCTGTAACCTGGGTGTCTCTGTCCTCAGGGGACATGTTGTCTCTGTAACCTGGGTGTCTCTGTCCTCAGGAGACATGTTGTCTCTGTAACCTGGGTGTCTCTGTCCTCAGGAGACGGAGCAGCAGGTGAAGCAGAAGGAGCAGGACCTGCAGCAGGTGGAGGAGCAGGGCTGCGCTCTCGTGCAGAACAAGACGGACGAAGCATGCGCCATCGTCATGGAGACGCTGCAGGGCGTCAACCACACCTGGGCTCACCTGGACCACCTGGTGAGACTCCATTTATCTCTGTCTATTTCCCTGATCTGATGTTCCACCTCCTCCTCCTCCTCTTCCTCTTCCACCTCCTCCTCCTCCTCCTCTTCCTCTTCCTCCTCCTCCTCTTCCTCCTCCTCTTCCAAAGTACTTCTGATCTGACGCTGTGTGTGAATGATCCACATCAGGCTCCGGGGCCTGGTACAGAAGCTGCTCACAGCCAACTGGCCCTCGGGATTAATACAGTTGTTGACTGATTGATTGATTGATTGATTGGTTGATTGGTAGGTGTATTGATTGATTGACTGATTGATTGGTTGGTTGATTGACTGATTTGTCGATTGACTGACTGATTGATTGATTGATTGACTGATTGATTAATTGATTGATAGGTGTATTGATTGATTGATTGGTTGACTGGTTGATTAATTGATTGATTGATTGGTTGACTGATTGATTGATTGATTGGTTGATTGATTAGTTGATTGGTTGATTGACTGGTTTATTTATTTATTTATAGGTTGATTTATTGATTGTCTGATTGGTTGATTGATTGATTGGTTGGTTGACTGATTGATTGATTTATTGATTGGTTAATTGGTTAATTGATTGATTGGTTGCCCCCCTCCTGCCTCAGGTGGGTCAGCTGAAGCTCAGCCTCTCCTCAGTGCTGGATCAATGGACTCTGTACCGCGGCGCCTCAGAGGAGATCAACGCTCGGCTGATGGAGGGGCGGTACTCCGTCTCTAGGCTCCGCCTCCTCACCGGCTCGCTGGAGGCCGTGCAGCTGCAGGTGCAGAGCCTCCAGGTAACACGTCACTGTATTTATATATACTGTAATCAATAATATATGATTTATGCAAGATTGAGATGTGACCCCATGTGTGCAGGAGCTCCAGGAGGATCTGGAGAAGCAGGAGAGCAGCGTGAGGAGGTTTGGAGCGGTGACCCACCAGCTGCTGAAGGAGAGCCACCCCTCGCTGTCCGACTCGCTGAACAACAGCCTGCAGGACGTCAACGCAAGGTCCCCTTCCCCCGCTGATATCCCCCTCCCCCGCTGATATCCCCCTCCCCCGCTGATATCACATTCACACAGCCCCTAGAGACTATTTTCAAATGTCTTCGATAAGTCTGGAGAAAGAAACAAGTCTGCAGGTTTTAGAAATGTGTGGAATCTCTTTTCTGTTGCATTGTAAATCTCAAAATGGTTCCTTCAATCTATTCCATCTATAATATAACTCTTTTCACCGCACCAACCAAATCATATTTAAAACAATAGATAAAGAAAACATATATAGAACATATATAGAATGTTAGTCGTTGTAAAACTGGTCTTAAAATGGATTCTGTCGCATCAAAAAAAAAGACTTAAAGTTAGACGTGTGTTTCTCTGTTGACCTGCCGCAGGTGGACGGGGCTCCTGGAGGAGATCTCTGAGCGCAGGAGGAGCAGCGAGGCTCTGCTGCAGCTGTGGCAGAGATACAAGCATCTGCACGAGGAGAGCTGCAGCGGCATGCGGCTGCAGGAGGACGCCATGCAGCGGCTGGTCAACAGCTGCAGCGAGGAGATCAGCGACGACGAGGTCAACGTCTGGATCCAGGAGAGCAGCGTGAGTGCACTGAATGCTGATGATCACAACAGTTTGAAATTCAAAGAGCAGCGTGAGAATAACAATTCTTCATACAAATATTTATTTCTGAATTCTGACTTTTTCTCAGAAAAAAAATCTGAGATTATCAAAAAAAAAAAAGATTTTTAGGACAAAAGATCTTTAGAATAATAAAGTGATTTTGAAAAACATGTTTCCAGAATCCAGAAATGTTTTGAAAATCATTCTCAGGATTTTGTACTTTTTCAGATTTCTTGTAAATATGTTTTCAGAAGAAAAAAAATGTAAACCTTTTTTTTCAAAAATTAATTCATGAATTCTGAGATTATGAGAATTCATCATCAGGAAAAAAAACTCTAGAGTTCTGAAAGAAAATCAATTACCAAACTCAAATTGATGCGATTTGTAAAAAAAAAACGGAAAGAAAAATACTAGATTGGATATAATATTGAATAGAGAGGCGAAGTCATGGGACCTTATTTCGGAAAAAGTATTGAAGTCAATGGAGAGAGAAAGATTATCTTTTGATCCCGTTTGAATTGTGCCACGAATTACACATGTGATGTTTGTCAATTTAAAACAATCATTTCCATGTAAAAAAAGTCAGCTTGTCGTAAAACTGTTGAAATATAAGACTATGAAAAATACGCAACTAGAAAGACTACAAATCCCAGAGTCCCGGTCCCGCATGCTGGCTCTTATGAACCGACTAACTCCCCTTGTGTGTGTGCACAGCTCTCAAGACCTGGAGTGATTTTCACCTCTTTTAATACTTTCCGCCTCATTCTGAAAGAAAGAAGTGAAATGTTCCAACGTGACGGCCGGCTGGGTGTGTGGTGCGAGACGGGAGAGGTAGCTCATTGAGCGGTTCACAAAACAAAGTGTTACTTCACAGTTTTACCACACATTTTAAAAATTTTGACTTGCAAAATTATCTTTGAAATTGACAAACATCATATGTGTAATTCGTGGCACAATTCAAACGGGATCGAAAGATAACTTTTCTCTCGCCATTGACTTCAATACATAATTTTTTCCGAAATAAGGTCCCATGGAGCTCCCCCGGAAAGGGAGGGGCTTCGCCGGAAAAGGCCCTATACTCAACATGATACTGTCAAATATTTGTTGTAATTTCTCTAAACAAGAACCCACTAACTTTACAACTTGGGAAAATACCAGAGGGAATTAAAAAACTAAAGATTCCTACTTATTTCTCGTAACAACAATAACAATTATGAAACAAATGACAAGGAATTGGTTAAAAGATAACAATTAAATATCAAATTGTGTGTTTGTTTTTCTCTTCTCCTGAGTTGGCGATTGTTATGTAGTTATTTAAGTGTTTATTTTGGTATGTATGCCTTGCAATCAAATATTTTACTTAAAATGCAAAATAAATTGGGGATGGTTGGTGAGTTTGTGGAGGTGATAAATATTCAACAGCTCCTCAGTAGAAGTT
>NW_011345878.1:0-1406 GCF_000735185.1 Notothenia coriiceps | reverse complement strand
ACCTCACATTGACTATATACAGTATTGATTGTCCTTCCTCCTTATCTTCCAATCATTTGGACGCAGACTTGCATTTCCCCATAACGATGTTGTTTAACAACCGGCGTAAACGGACCTTCACGCTATCAAGAAGTGAGCGTGCGATGTCCTGTTCAGATGACGTCAAATCCAACGGGATAAATAAAGTACACAGAATCACACTACACACCTACGCAATGATTACATTCAGGCAGACTGTAGAATACAACATCTTTGGACAATTTATATACTTATTGAAAACAAGCTACAAAATGTAAAACCTTGGAAAATGCAGTTTAATACTTTAATACTTTTTAAGACCCCGCGGACCCCCTGGGTTTATTTGGTTTGTTATTTATCTTTTCTTGATTACCATTTGCCTTTCATGTATTTGTTTGTTTGTTTATTTATTTGATTGTTTTTCAATAACAAATGTATTCTTTTAAGCAACAAATATATATGTGTTAATAATTGAGTTTTTGGGAGAAGGGGTGGGATTAACTACGTGTAAACTCCTTCCCTTTCCGGATGTTTATTAGGTAGATTATTTGTTTATATATAATTTGTAAGTCAGTTATATTTTTGTTGATCAATTTGACACTCCTTAAGTTTGTACAGCATCACAATTCTCATGTTTCATTTCATTATTATCATCATTTTTTTACACATTAGAAATAAATCAAATCAAATCAAGGCTTCCGGTACGGATCGGCATTGCCAGCGACTTCGTGGCACTGACCTTTGAACTTGTCTGTTTCTTTGTCGCGGACCAGCCTCACGCTGCGCATGTTGAGCTCTTTGAAGATGATGTCGATGTCGCCCTGCACGGCGTTCAGCGGCAGGTTCCCAACGTACGCCGTGAAGGGAGGCTCCGTGGGAAGCTCCTTCTGCTTCCTGCCGCCTGCCCGGGGCCTGGGGGGGAGAGATGATGAACACAACAATTACTACAACTATAATAGAATATATCTTTATTGTCTTCATACAAAGTACAACGACATTTCTTTGGCAACTCTCACTGCAGTAAAAAAATAGACAATAAATAAGAGTGGCAAAAGCAGAGCGATGGCAGAGCAACGAGATAACATTCAATGTCAATGAGCATATTCACTTACAGTCTAGAAATATATATTAGTAAAATAGCCATAAGTCTTTCTAAATAGTAGTGGTTGCAGTCTTTGAGGGTTAGGGTTCTTGTATGTTCACAGTTGTTGTAATGTGCTCTAATAATAATAAAGCTTGATTTAATCTTTTAAAGATTAATGTATGTATGCATTTTAATTGTTTAATTAAAATAGTTATAACAGTTGGGATATATGTGACTATTAAAAACTCTCTACCTACCTACCTACCCATCTATCTATCCACCTACATACCTATCTATCCATCCA
>NW_011345877.1:0-2320 GCF_000735185.1 Notothenia coriiceps | reverse complement strand
GCAGCTATTTAAAGCCTCTCTGCTCCTCTCTGCTTTCTGATACAGGCACCCGGTTCGGTTGAGTATGATATTAGTTACTTCAGTTGTTTTACTTTGTGCACCTCAACACCCTCACACAGGGACATGCACAGGTACGGGCTAATGTTGCCCGGGAAACGGCCCGTTTGGCCTTTTTGGCTGACCTGCCCCTCCGGAGAGAGCAAGAGTTTGTTTTTCTTTTTTCTGTTGTGGCCGAATAAACATGATAAGCCCACAATTAGTATTATAGCGTCTCGCTGCGGGAAACACACTTTGTCAGCGCTGTCATCTACCGGTGCGTTAAGACCAACTCAGTGTCGGATTTTGGAAATTTGATTTTGAGTTCTCTCATGGCAGTTAGGGTAGGGACAAACCAGGGGACTTTACTTCCTTTTGATACCGTCGGTTATTTACAAAAAAAACACCTAAATATAGCCTACTTCTTGTTATTGTGCTTCTGTCTTTCTGTGTCTTTTCATCTGTAAACTCCCTCAACGGGGCCGCTCGCTCTTTTCTTGATCGCCCTCTCACGGGGAGAACAGTTCACTGTCCAGCTTCATTGTAGGATTTCTGCCATGTCTCTACCACTTTAGTTTGACCATCTCTGTTACTAAGTTATGGAATACTAAATAAATAAGTAATTAGATACCTTACCGTTACTGGCTGCGCTCATAAATAATGATAAGAATAAGAATAATGCGTATTGAACTGGTTTCATTAATTAGTGAGTTTATTTAAGGTAATTAGGTAGAAGCCCTATTTTATCAGTATGTCTGGACTGCACACCAGTTACAATGGTCTGGTCAAACTACATTAGAACAGAATTGTCCCCAGTTTGTCTATAATAGTTACTAACATTAGATATTTTTGATGAGATATGGACCACAAAACAAAAAATGTCCATGGTTTTCATTTTTTAAATCAAGTCACTGAATGCAAGTAGTCGCCTTAGCTTATTTTGTTATGAGATGTGAATTACTGTTCAATTTAGTTGAAGTAATAATCGTTTGGTTCCTTTTACATAAAAAAAAAGTTCAAATGTTCAAAATGTATTTTTTTTTTTTTCGGGGGAGGCCCTTTTTCCAGTTAAGAGCAATAGCCCGTCCAAATGTCTGTGCACGTCTCTGCCCTCACACATACATATTCATGCGATCCTCACCCTGCAGTTACATTACTGATACCACTGACGTTCACACCTCGTGCTTTACTTGATTAATTTGGCTTATTTGAATCATTTGCTTTAATAAACATATTTTTCTAACCGTTGATATGGTGTGTCTCCTCTTTGTTGTGGCCTTTTGATCCAGCTCATAACAGACACACATTTGATTCACTTCGGAAGTCTACTACTCAGATAATGGCAAAGTAATATATCTACTTGAATTAACCTGCAAATAGGAATAGTCATTCAACTAGGCCTACTACTTGTTTAATCACAACTACTCTCCCAAAATGATTTAAGTACTGTTTACATGTTCAATGGTAATGACTGAATAATTATATTTACGCATAATAAAACATTTAGCAGATAATACTTTTTTATTTTTACAGTATGGTATCATTACTTCCTTAAGTCAAATAGTTCAACACTAATCCCACCACAGGTGAAAAAATGCATGCATATGCTGCAAAAATGTGAGAAATATAAAGTCACAAAACTTCAATTAAATCAAGCTGAATTAACACATTTGTTTCATCAACATGTGTTCCTACAGCAAGGGACTCGATGTTTTCAGTCTACTGTACCTGATTAGGGCTGAAGGAACACACACAGGGACTCAACGCAACGGAGAGAAGTGTCCACAGAGCAGCAAGCCGGCAGCTTCCTGTCTCCATGTTAGACTCTAAAAGACTCTTCTGTATTCCGACAGAGAAATCACATTAAAGTACAGATGGTCCGTTAAAAGTGCATCCACGAAAACAACAAACCGGCTGAGATAACAGGCGGAAATGCTCTGCGAAACTGGCTCATCCACAAAATACTTCCAGCTCAGGTCATGTGACCAAAGTGGAGCTCACATGACTAGCGGCAGCAAACAGTGTCACTACATGGTCACTACCCGATCTGCAGCCCTGCCCTATCAGGAAGTGATTTGTTGTTTTTCATTCAGGTAAATTAGTGCAATGTAGGAAAACAGTCTACAAAACACAATATGAACATACACAAGAGATATATTTAATGAGATATTATATTGAAAAATTGGCATAAATGTATATAGCTTAGTTACAACAGGATTATGAATGCTTAAATTAGTTTTGTTAGATTAAATATAACATTTTAATTTCTTAAAGAATTTCATTA
>NW_011345876.1:0-5218 GCF_000735185.1 Notothenia coriiceps | reverse complement strand
AGCATGACTCAAACATGACTCACTCAAACATGACTCAAATATGACTCAAGCATGATTCAAGCATGACTCAAGCATGGCTCCAACATGACTCAAACACGACTCACTCAAACATGACTCAAGCATGACTTACTCAAACATGACTCAAGCATGACTCAAGCATGACTCACTCAAACATGACTCAAGCATGACTCAAGCATAACTCCAACATGACTCAAACATGACTCACTCAAACATGACTCAAGCATGACCCAAGCATGACTCAAGCATAACTCAAACATGACTCAAACATGACTCAAATGCTCCAACTCGCTGCTGTTCATAGTGGACTTGACCTCAAAAACATCCTGGTTGAATTCTCCACGACTCACAGATGTGGGAAAGAGTTATCTCGACACCGATGCGTTATGTCCGTCCAGTTCTTTGAACCGACAGCTGGGCCATCGCTCAGCAGCCATCAGGTGATTCAGAGAGAAGATGAACTGATAACACCTGTCATCCAGTCCTCAGAGACATGAGTTCATGATGGACAGTTAATAATCTTGTCTGTCCTCTACTGCTGATATTAAAGCAGAATTACAACAACAAAAAACAGCTCGGAGATCAGGGCGCTTGGTACAACTGGTTATCAGAAAGTTAAAGTGTTAGCAACTCTTTTTATCAATCTAGGTTAGAATAGATTCTCCTTTTGCTAGTGGCACAGAGTACAAGCACTGAGAAAAATAAATGCAGTTAGCATCTAACCAGGAGTTCAAAAGAATCAGTGATATTTATAATATAAGAAATCTATGAAACATTCTAAATCAAATGTTTTATATTAATCCATCTTCCTTTTTATGGGTTTGCCTTGATGTGTAGGCAGTGGTTGCTGAAATAGCATTTTCTCCTGCAGGATATTCCACCATTGAATCACCATCTGCATGTGTAGGATAGCCAATAGGATGGCTCTCTCTGAAATAACCTGTTATTTGCCAAAGTCTCAAATATACACCACCTATCCCCGCTTTAAGACTGGGAGGTAATGTGTAATGTGTAATGGGATGGATGCAGCTTACAGAAATCCACATGTTTCTTCAACTGCTGAAACATTGCTCCTGGTAAAGTGCTGACTTAGTTCTGCAGCATGAAACACCACGGACTTCTGATGCTTAATTAGCCCCGTCCCAAACAGGAAACGGCTGATCTGGAAGATGTCTGCAGGGCTGGTGAGGTCACAAGAGGCCGATTTACAGGGTTGCATTTCAGGTTTACAACTCATGTCCCCTGCACGGTTCATTGTGCAGATCAAGGCTCCGACTTGTTAAGACACAGTCGGGGTTCAGGTCTGTCCAGCTTGTGAGTCCTCGTTAAACTGAAGGCAGACCACGCTGCTTCTGAAAAACAACACTTAGATCACCACGAGACCATTGTTTGCCACCAACAGACCACAATATGTCCCGGGACGAGGGGAACAACAGTCCTGGTAACTATCTGCATCCATCAGCGGTTTCCATGTCAGTATAAGTGGTTTCCAGCCGCTGCATTTATAAAAACAAGAGAGGGAGAGACACAACACACTGAACTGGAGGTTTGTGGTCCGTTTGTCCACTCCCATGGCAAAGAAACCTCACATCCTTCTGATCCACAAGGTGCCAAATCACGTTATTTCATGTTCACTGCGCGCCAACCTAAATACAAATGATTGAGAGGAATTTGGGGAAACTCTAGCTGAAGCCAATATCTCACTCAAAAATCTAGATTTCACACCAATATTCAAATCAGCTTTTATAAACACAGTTTCGACCCATTGGTGGAACCTCTGCCATGATATTTCCTATTTAGGTTAAAACTCCATCTCTCTTCTGATGCGAGCAGTTGTGACACTAGAAAGCGAGTTTATAGTTTCCTCGCTAAGGGCCATGAGTTAAACTTTATAGACAATAACTTTTTCCCAGACGGTTTTGGGTTCCCATGTCTACTTCTGGCACCCGTTCAACACTCCAAGCAGCCCTCATAGCAATGCATGCTTCTTTGATTCTGATCTATCGAGTGTTTCCTGCTCTTTAGATGCATGTATGTGAGGCCACACTTTGTAAAGTGAGGCCGTTTGCATCTCTGGCTCCAGAAAAGCTAAATGTTGGAGGAGACAAAAGTCCTGTCCAGGCTCCTTCATCGTTTTGAGACTGCCAAGCAAACGTTTAATTTCTCGCCCTGTTATGAGAGTCCGCCCGGCTCCTCAGGGTTTGACAATATTTGACAATAAACAGGCGGATCAGGCGTTTAATCCGCAAGCTGGCTGCTTGGATTGGCATGGAGAGGTGCAGAGGGAATGCAGTGGGACGGTGTGGGCAGGACAACGTCTGGGTTTTTAACTCGCCAGCATGTGTTGTTAGTCTTGGTGGACTCAAGTTTCTCGGGAGGTAATAAAGGTGCCGAGGCCAAAATGAAAGCAAAAATAGATTGTCCGCAGCCTAAAATCAAAAATGTTTAAAGCCAAAGTGTCTGCAGCTTGAATCCCAGGAGAGGCTGGGGAAATCCTGCGAGGCTGAAGGGAGTAAGACATGTTCTCCTCTTCATCAACAACCACCGGTGAGCCTCTGCAGGCAGAACACCCCCAACGGACCTGCTGTAGTGTGAGAACCACCTCCGACCAACAACGTGCTGCTGTTGCAGAGCTACTGTACGGATAGGACTAACCTTAAGATAATATAAGAGGTACTTTATTGATCTCAATTTGGGACATGTTTGCGTTCTTAGGATGCCAAATGTCTGGTTAAAAGCACAATATGTAGTTTTCTGCAACTCTCCGAATCCGCGATTGGGAAAGACTGAGTTTGGAATCGTCTACAATAATAATAACAACTTGGATTTATAATGTAGCGCCTGTCATGAAACCTAAGGACGCTTTACAATGGGAAGAGTTTGGGGGACAAAAAGAGTTACACAAACAGGGACGAGTAAATAAGAAGATAGTTGGTTTTCCAATTAGGAAACTTCTTCAATAAAGAAGATAGAAATCAACTCTTAAAGCTCCATTATATCTGATCTTCAGAATCAGAATCAGAACATTCAGAAAAATAGAATAAGTTAGCTTCTCCCGGTCAGGACTGCTTCAGCGTCGATAGTTCAGGAGGTTTTCAGCGCCTCTTGTCTGATATAAAGCGGTAAAAACAGTGAATAAAGTTCCAGTTTGACGACAAAAATCAGGCGCTAACGTTAGCTGGGCTAGTTTCTCTGATAACTTAATATCCAGACGTTCAGGAGGATTATACCAGCAGCCAAATGATTCTCCTCTTTCACAAACCAAAGCAGTCATGATGTGTAAAACTGATAGAAACACAGATGAAAGCAGTTTCATGTTTAAAATCAGTACTAGGGGGCTAGAAGCTAAAGGCTAACGTTAGCTTAGCTTCTTTCCCTGATAACAGGGTTGCCAACTTTGGTACCTGGCTGGAAAATGTATCCAACAAAATTAATTATCGTGAGAGGCCTATACATGAGCCGGGGCCTCTCATATGACGCACACCTGCACACCTGCACACCTGCTAGCCTGTTCCACTCTTCGTTTTCCGAATGCCAGGAAGGATTCTTGCCTCGCTTCTGAAGCAAGACGCTCGGAAGACATGTGCTACCAAGCAAGCGTCCTCCACATTGAGAAACACCCTCAGTCTCCCACTGCTCTGCTGTCTGTTAACGTTGTTAATAGTGGTGGGAGCGGGTCGACAGCTTGAGCAGCTGTCAACTCAACATTATAAATAACCAACTAACAACGATCGCCGGTTCATCAAGTCATCAGTTTTTGGCGTGAGAATAGTTTGGGCAGCGTGAGATTGAGAGGGAAAGAGTGTGTCACACGCCAGATGCGTGAGAGTTGGCAACCCTGCTGATAACGTCAGATCCAGATGGCCCATCTTTAAAATCCTTCATCTGGTTGAGATATAGATTTAAAAAACACCAAGATGTAAAGAGTGTTTGGTCAAATGTAAAATGTTTGTCTCTATGAAACCTGATGTTCTTATATGATTCTGTTTTCATCTTGTTGGTCAAACGCACTTATTGTAAGTCCCTTTGGATAAAAGCGTCAGCTAAATGCAATGTAATGTAAACATGTGTCTTAAAACTGGATCAAAGTCAGTTCATGATGATGCATGCTCAAAGGAGACATGTCACCATTACAGGAGACCCTAGGGAGCAGCGTTAGCTCCATTCAAATTCACTTATTCCTCTCAAATACACTCAGCTCATTGTATAACATAGCTCTAGTCGATTTCACTTGTTAATTCTCCTATTTGGGCTCCATGAAGTACCTTTCTATCTATCTATACCCATTGGCCATTACAAAACATGACGTCATCAAGCACATATTTCCAATTTCAGTAGCTCAGTCAGTCTCTGTAGTAACAGTTTAACGGGCTATTGGGTTTTATTTAGTGCCCGCAGAGCTCAGAGAAACAGAACCTGGTGTCGGATTGCGTTGTTTCTGAAGCGAAACCCTAATCGCCCTCAGATGTTTGGCGCTGACACGAGAAACAGCAGAAGGGAGGCAGTGGAGGAAGAGGAAGGGGAAGAGAGAGGAAGATGGGAATGGAGCAGGGGGAAATGGAGGGGGATTTTGAGTTGAAATGTATGAAGTAACAGCTCGTAAATAAAGCTGAAGAGACAAGACGCTGACAGACGTGGGCTCGGAGGTCCCTGTAAATATATTCCTGTGGACTTTGATGGAGGTGACATCTCTCTCTCCAGTTCAAACAAAACGTCCAACAGCCATGCCGATGGGAAAGTCCCGTTTGCAGGTATTTGGTCGTAAACCCAGATACATTGAGATGCTGTGACCTGATGAAAAGTCAAGAGGATCACCAAAGTTATTACAACTCTTCCTGAGGGGAGCATTAATACTTCGCCCAGATTTCATCACAATCCATCAAATATTTATCCAGATATTTCACTACGAAGCTGGAGGAGCGAGGGGAACATACATCAACGTCAACACTTCAGGCGCTAGGTTTGAGGATGCATTGTGACCCTGGAGATGTGGAGTACCCCACATACAGTTAGAAGCAGGGCCGTCCCTGGCCAACATGAGGCCGCGAGCGTCGACGGGGAGGGGGGGGGGTGCCGCGGAGCGGAGCAGCGGAACCTCGCGGCTGAACTGCGCGGAAAACGCGGAGAGCTGAGGCCCTCTGGGCGGGGCCCCCTCGGCAAGGCGGGGCCCCATGCAGCCTGCGTGATTGGCCTGTAGGGA
>NW_011345875.1:0-5422 GCF_000735185.1 Notothenia coriiceps | reverse complement strand
GCATGGAGAAGTAATTATACTTATTTGCAAGTATTCATTGAACTGTACAATCAGTATTGTGGGGGAAACTTCTGTAGCAATGGAGAGTCAGAGAGACACGAGGAGAGCTGGAGCTTTGATGGCAAACACTGACGGTTTATTTGGAGCTTCGGCCGGAGAATTCACAATTTATTTAATCGTTTATTTGGCAGGGACAATGCAAAGTAATGAACACTTAAAACATTCAAATGTATCAAGCGTAACAGTGCCAGATTTAGCTTTGAGCTAATTTCCATCCGCAGTCCCTCACACGACATGTCACGGGCCACGAGTTGACCACACGGTAGAGATGCCACAATCAATTCTGAAGAGCCCTCCTGTAGCTCCAGGGTTGAACTAGTTCAGAGTGTAATAATCAACATTCTTCAATAGATAGACTAAACAGCTGAGGACACTGGATCACATTTGTTGTCGCTTATGGCTCGAGGTCATCTACACCCCGAGAAGGAAGCTCCAGGTGTCCTAAAACAATAACTATCTCTGACTGAGAGTTGCCCGGTCACACACTGGGGGCAGCCCCTCCTTAAGGGAGATAGCAGCTGCTCAAGGCTGGTCAGCTGTGTCAGAGGGCGAAAGGTAAACATGTAGGGTGAAATTATTCCCTGACAAGTTGAGGACAGGTGGATTCTCTCCAGAAAAAGTTCAAATGTGTTGAAGTGTTATGGGATTATATCCTGGAGTGGACTCTCTCTAATCTGCAGTGATTGACCGTGTCCTGCTGTTATTGGGTATAGATGTTGTTGGGTATGAATGTGAAGTGATTATTGATCTGACGCCGCTGTGTTTCTGCAGATTCCCGAGCGGACCGAGCCGACAGGAGGAAACTCTTCAGACATTACACCGTCGGATCCTACGACAGCTTCGACGCTTCCAGGTGAAAACACACCCGTTTCTAATATTTATATATTAGATAAATACATATTTTGAATATTTATTTATTTATGTTTGAGGAATGATCCAATTATATGAATGTATATGCAAACATTCATCATATGTGTTATACATAGCGTTGGGAATTGGGTAAAAAGCAATACATACGGTATGAGGGATTGTGTACGCACGTTTTATTTCTGCATTTCCTTTAAATCCACAATAATGTCTCGGAAAATGTTGTATAAAGGGATTGTACATCCTATAGAACTAATGTAAGCTATACAACTACCTACTCAATTAAAACAATGTGTTATTGCTTACATAGCGCAACATAAATACACATTTTTCATTCAGAAGACGATTTTATATTTATATTATATATATATATTATATTTTATATTCCCAAACAGACAACCTTTGTTTGTTTCTTCCTGTGTTGTATCATGTAATCACCGCGTGCCCCCAGTATCCTAGAATCGCTTCAATGGAATTCCTCCAAGTTTGCACACAGGTTGAATCAACTAGAAATTGCTGATCACACAACAGGGTCACCAACAATGTTTTTGACGATAGCTGAAGAATGAAATGTGAATTAGGATGAAAGGAAAACATGACAAACACTGTTAATAAGTCATTGATTTCTTACGTTATGGTCAAAAAAAAATTATATTGGCTCGTAAAAAACAATATGTTGATGGACTACATATGTTAAATTGTTATTAAGATAATGTTCTAGTCTTAAAAATAAATCTATTTAATTATTTACTATTTATTTGAATGACTTTTAAATCATAGGTAACTCTCAAAAGTAGGTCAGAAATCTTCGTCCAGCACTTTTTTTTATTTGACCAGGTTATTCTCTTGAGGGTTAACAATCTGGGAAGTCTTGGCCGCTATCAGATAAAAGGCAAAAACAAAACACTTGTGGAAATAAATGAAGCTGTTTTCCATCTGAGGAGTTTCATGTTGACAGTTTTTCATCAGCTAATGGATCAGTAACACAAAATGTAAATGCATCTGACGTCTGGAGATTGGCTTTGGCAGGACCTGATTAAATCAATTTCCTACGTTTAATAATAGCAAACATGTTCTGATATGTTATTCTACCAAAATGGACTGGACAGATTTACACTAAGGTGACACAATAGCCCTTTTCGTCAGATTTAAATCACTATTCTAATCCATGCACACTGTTAGACAAAATGTCAGGGTCGTGTAGTGATACATATTACAATGAAATGTGTGAGGAGATACAGGACGAAGGACAGCGTGACTTTCACCTCATTACTCTGTTTCCTCCGGCACACGCTGGAAGGTGGATTATTTCTCTCATAAGTGTCCAATATAGGTCAAGGTGAATCACTTCTTCCATTAGAGGGTGAGTTGGGCGTAGAATAAAGAAACACCCATGTGACTCTAAAGATCCTGGGGAAATTCAAACTGGAAATAAAACTTTAACCTGGATATAGACATTTGTATTATTACCTTCCTGATAATTAAAAGCGTGCCATAACTTATATTTTCTCTACATCAAATATAAAACTGTTATGGTGTTACCTTTTCTAAGTTACTTGCATCAAGACCTTCCTTTTCCTTATCATCTATTTTACTTTAAATGTGAACAATATTTACTAAATGAACATCATGCTGTATCGAAGAAGACTTGAAACAAGAGATTGAGACCATAAACTCATCCGGAAAATGTTTAATTAAGTAATAAATCAAATTACAAATCAGGCCATTTTCTCCTAGACTTCTATACAATATGAATTTTTCTTTTTTCACCAGTAGAGTCGCCCCCTGCTGGATGTTAAAGGGAATAAATGCACAAGTGTATCGATAGAACATAAAACAAACAATTTAATATGTATAATTGCGCAATTGTAATAATTAAACAAATGATGTTAAAATGTTAGCAAGTTTAAAACAGTCAAAGCTAAGATCAATGAGGATTGTGATGAAGTGTTTTACTCTCAATAAAGCATAACTTTCTATATATAAATCATGTTATATTGAAGAAGACATTGAGACCATAAAATCATCTGGAAAATGTTCCCTAATAAATCAAGGGAGAAGTAGTTCCATTGTCTTATAGACTTCTATACAATCCCAAAGCATACAGTACGTAGCTTTATTCTCTATTCTACTTTCAATAGCAACATAATTTAATAAACAAACATGATACCATATTGAAGAAGACCTAAACTAGAGATTGAGATCTTAAACTCATCAGGAAAAATGTTGACGGAAGAAATAAATCCAATGAGAAGAAGGGTCATTTTCAACCCAGTCTCACCAAAAATGTGTAATAGCTCCGTTGGTCCACAGGGCAAACCGTAGTATTCACAAATAACCCTCTCAAGACGTGACATCATGGATACAATGTGTGATCCTATTCATTTCTAATGACCGGTGTCCGTGTCACGTGATCGCAAACTTTCCCAGTGAGAAAATAAAACATGGCGGACACCCAAATTATTTTTAGTGGAAAATCCTAAATTGTAGGATAGTTTGGTCAAATACTTTTTGATTACATTTCTAGTGAGAAGTTTATATTGTACTTTTAAAATGTACATCCAGTGGATGTGTAGGGTCCATAGTTTGATAGATATTACGAAGATTATTTGAGCTCCATGATTTTTTTTTCCAAAATATTGTATCCATGTCACGTCTTGAGGGGGTTATTTGTGAATATACTACGTTTTGCCCTGTGGACCAACGTAGCTATTACACGTTTTTTTGTGAGACTGGGTTGTCATTTTCTACTCAGACGTATTTCGCGTCAAGTGGAGTTTAATGCGCACTACACACATAAACGTAATACTTAGGAGCTGTTTTTTTCAGTCTCCTTAAACAATATTTCTTTGGAAAGTGACAAGTAGGCTTATTAACTCATAGTCGTCAATACAATCTGACTTCTGCAGATGAGTCACCCCCTGCTGAATATTAGACAGTACCTCCACATAGGTTTGACTTTTCAGAGACTGCTTCTTGATTTAAAGCCCAGAGAGTTTGGCCCTCGTCCACCATGACGGATAATTTATTGAGCATAATGTTTTTCCTGCAGCCATCCTTCATGCAGTTTAACAGCCGGATGTCTGTCTCACCACTGTGTCCTTGAGCCAGACCTCCAAACTTCAATACAAAGTTTCACATGCACAGAAAGACTTAAAGGTCCCATGTCATGGCCATCTCTACTGATCATAATTCCATTGTTGAGGTCTAGTAGAATAGATTTACATTGTTCAATGTTCCAAACTCACATTGTTTTTCTCATACAGCATCTCTGTATAGTATGTGTATTCACTCTCTGTCCTACACGGCTTGTTGGAGCTCCTGCCCCCCCCTCCTCCTATGAGCCTACTGTGCTCTGATTGGTCAGCTCGCCCACTCTGTTCTGATGAGTCTTCCACCGTTACAGCGGAACATCAGTGATTATGTGATACAATGGCGTTTGTTAGCAACCAGAAAATGACACCAGTAAGGACAAACAGATGAGAATGCTGCGTGGGGTCTGGGTGCCGTGTTGGCGGGATGATGCGGGGCTCGCTGCTGCGAGGAGCGGACAGTGTGAGCTGGGCAAATTTCCTGCTTGCTGCGTGAGGTCTGCGAGACATCGAGACATCGCGAATGGACGCGGGAAGTGGGGGGGTGCTGAGGGGGCTGCAGCACCCCCATCTGCGAGGCTCTAATAACCGGAAAAGCATAACATGGGACCTTTAAATAGTCATCAGCAAATCTTCACATTTGTTTTTTCAGAAAAATTGACAATTATCGGGATATTTGCCAATGAATTTTTGTCAATCGACTAATTGATTAATCGGTTAATTATTTCCGCAGTAAGGAGAGAGGTTGGGCAGTTAAATTGTTAAGCTCTTTGTATGTTTTGTGTGCTAAAATCTAATTTGGAGAGTGACTAAAGTTGTCAGATAAATGCAGTGAAATACAAAAAATACATATCCAACGTTTTTACTTTTAATCTCCATAATTACACTCCTTTTTCCAAATTGCCCTCCGTGGCTAAGGTCCATGTGAAGATTTTCTCTTTTTAAGTCATTTCATTTATGACTTTCACCTTCTTTAGGAAGAAAATCCAAAGTTCACTCACTGCAGACCTCCTGATTACTGCTCACAAATTACCTGCATTTATTAAGGAGCATGAAGCCTTCAGACGTTTTCCTTTCTCAATCAGAGATTTACATAAGGCTGATTCAGTCGTATTAAAAATCAGTTATGATGGGAAATTACATGTTTGGGGTACAGGGGTTTTCCCTTTCCTGTGGTGTGTTCAATGTGTGCATGTAAATGGTCTGCAAAGGCTAAAAAATAGTTTATCTCCCAAGGATCCCTGATTATTTTATATATAAAAGTACATTATTGTATTCCCCATCTTCACATCATTACTGTAACTTTCACTCTTGTAAAATCCCCAATTACAGATCCTGGTGTGTGTGTGTGTGTGTGTGTGTGTGTGTGTGTGTGTGTGCTGTATGTCTGCGCTTGAATAAAG
>NW_011345874.1:0-5231 GCF_000735185.1 Notothenia coriiceps | reverse complement strand
AAATAACATAACAAACATTTGCACATGCAACAAAGAATATAGGCCTTTACAATATTCAAAAGAAATAGGCAAAACTCAAAGTAAGTATATATATATATAATAGGTATGCTCAGCAGACAGACCGTAGTACAAAGATAAAGTGTCACATGATTATCTACTAAATAGTGAATTCAGCATCAACTTCACCAAGATGAAGTTATTGTGGAACACAATAAATAAAGCTTCGCCAGTTTGTTTGTTTTATTGCACAGTCAAGACATAACAATAACGGCATCACGCCGCTCAAGTAGCTTTTGCGAACATCGCTCAAAACATTTGGAGTTGGGAACTGCTTTCTGTAGAAGCTGCTGCATCCCGTCCTCAGAGTAAATTGCCAGAAGCGCCGACACTTCCTCATCATTCCACCGCTCCGGTGTTGTGGTACGTGTGGTCATAACTGCTTTAAAGTACAAACAAACTACACGCTCAGGTGTGGATGTGGTTTTGTAGCGAGGAAAAAAATGGCTGCCTGAACAAAAAAAATTCAGAGTCCAACGGGGCGTGGTTTGCAATTCGCCCAGCCAATAGAAATAGAATAGAAATTGGCACTCTTTTATCACCAGGTTCGTACCACCGCTCTAGCAGGGACTGAAAATGGCCAAAAGAGTTCCCGGCACTGAGTAGTCCCGGCGGTGTGAACGCGACATTATTGGTACTAACGGAATTAAAGAACCAAAGTACCAGGTTAAGTCCTGCGGTGTGAATGCGGCAATTGGCTCCAAACACCAAGTCGGTCAGTTGCGAATATCAGGTATTCCTAGCAGTACAGTTTGCTGTACTCCTCGGAGGCTGTGAGCCAAGGTAGGCCTACTGCTGAAGTTAGTTAAATTAAAGTGGTGGTCAAACCCTTTCACAGGCTGCAACAGGCTTGCTAGCTTCAACCAAATAAATTCCTCTTCCACTTGCAGGAATTGTGGATTGAAAAAACAGCTTTAAAATCTACTGGGAAATATTTTACCTTGAGCAGGTTGCTAAGGATGCTACAGATGTGGTTTGCCAGCAGGTCACTACTGGTAGCTACCGCTACACATGCTTGTGTTTGCTAGCGCTGACAATCCAATCAAAGGCCGTGAAAAGGCCGAGGACATCGTACGCCTGCTAGATTGCCCCGATGACACCAACTTTAAATCTGATTGGTCAATGCAACCATTTCATTGCCATTTGTTTTAAGCTACAAGCGCCCGCACTGTTGATTCTGAAGGCCTCAAGGCAGATTTCTTTGACCTAGCAACACATTCTGACTTAAATTTGATTGGATAAAAGCTCCAACATTAACAACCATTACTGGACGCAGCGCAACCGATCGCAACACAGAGAAAAGCTTTAAAATTAAGAGTAGATAGATCATAGAGAATAGACTTTGAGAAATAATGTAATACATGTTAATGAAAAAACTATATTAAAACGTTAGTCAAGGATTCTGATCATGTTTAGGCCAGCAGTGAAGGCCTTTCTGTCCCTGACAGCCCACCACTGGGTACTAATACATGGTCAGTGTATTACCCACAGTAAATGGCAATGGACACGCTCCCTTTTAGGGGAAACTGAATGGAGTACCAGCAGGAATCTTAGCAATTTACTGTAAGGACGGGGCAGCGGCATTTTCTTTCAGGTGGCAAAAATGGTACCCGAATGAGTGCCAACAACCTATGGTAGATACTGTATTACAATGACTATGGATTAGTATCTCATACAACCCAACTTCATAGAATCCAAACTATTCCTAAACATAAAGAATTGTACCAAAATATAGCCTATTTATTTTCTTTGTGACTTCATGCACAAACTTTAGATTTCTGTCTATACTGCAAACACAACTGAGAATGCTGTGAACAGAATCCATATATCATGCAGCACTCAATCCTCGTGACTGCAGCCCGAGGGACACTTTATAGGTTTCCCCCCCCCCCACACGTCAACGCCGCAGCTCTCCATTCTGACCGACACGTCTTTTCCCGTTAACCTCAGATCAGTGATGCTGAGGCGAGCGGCACCTCTCTCCCCGGAGGAAAAATGGGCTTCATTTGCCTTTCCCCGCTTTGAAAGAGGCTGTGTGGGGGGGTTAGGGGCCGGTGGTGGGGGAGGCCCGTCAGCAGGCAGTGGATGAGAAGACATTGATGTGCCTCACGGAGGACAATGAAACAAACGTCGCTCGGTAGATATCTGAGCGAGCCATTTCAGATTCCACTGGCAGTGGGTTGCTGTGTGTATATGTGTGAGTGTGTAAGTGTGGGTATATATGGAGTTAAAACAAGGCATTGTGAGTGAAACCCCATACTGTACAAAGCCACCTCTGTTGCTAGGCCTGAATAATTAATGCAGCATATGCAGTAAATTCAACTGTGTTGTTCAGGACTAAAATGTGGAATTGTCAGAGCAGTATGTGTATTATTGATCCGTGTGACCTGCTGCAGGATGATGCCGAGTCTTACCCTTGCAGAGTGATGCACTGTCTGGAGCTCTCCATCCAGCTCCCGCTCAGCATGGCTCGAAAATACTGGGAGCGTGCACACAGGATTGCCCTAGAAACCCAGTAAAGCAGGCAGTTGCAAGTCAGATCAAACCACCACTTTAATATTTTACATGTCATCTAGCAGGCTTGCGTATACTTAAACAACAACAGAACAAAACATATTTGTGTGTTTTGTAGTCTCTGGAGATTCTCTTATTCTCACTTCCTCTGAAGATTGTGCTGTCACAAATATGGAAATAACCTGTTTATGTTGCTGACTTAGCTTAAATGAAGGATGAGGCTAGTGATTTTCTAAATCCCATGAAGAGACCACAACCAACCATGAATTATGAATTAGTGTGCTAAATATCAGCCACATTAGTGGGTGCAACTGCTCTTTTAGGCAAATATCTGCTCAGCCAATCATGTGATAGTAACTCAAGGCATTTAGTCAGTTACACAAGAACCTTGTTGAAGGCAGAGGTCAGAGGAGAATGGCCAACCCGGAAATGAATCTGCATTTTAGCACGAACGGTTCAATTGTCTCAAAGTCAATGTGTTTTTTGATTAAGTCTTTAATTAAATGTCTGAAGTAGGTTTGTGGTTAAACAAAAACTGAAGAGATCTACTTTTTTTGCTCTAGGACATAAAACACACCAGCAAAAACACACAGGTGAAAGTCTGAAGGTCATAACAATGGCGGTTGCTAACAAGTGACTTTATCAGACAACTAAACATCATCACACCAAACATTAGCCACATTTAGTTTTGCGTGGTTTTCACCTTACATTAGCTTTTAACTTATGGCTATTGCATTTACGCTTAAAAAAATAATAATATAATATAATGGAGATTATCCTGCTGAACAAAACGTGGAAGTATCATAAACGTGTGTTTGACATAGATCGTATTTCCTGCAATATTCTGAAGACCAATAGAAAAATCCAATTGCTTTTGTTGAGGGAACCCTTGCGATGCTAACTTCCGTGTCGGCCTACACAAATACGTTATCACTGCATAAATCTACTGTCTGTGGTCTAAACACCAGAGCCTACCTGAGTATTTTTGCAGACCATGCCTATATGACACACAGTTTACCCATCTTCCAATAGATGCTTTTGGCAGGATAACACACCCATATCTGAAAGAACTTGCCCAGCTTCCTCTCTCTGACAAGCATTCACTGGCTGCTCCCCTGAGCATGAGTTGGGAGAAACCTGTCTCCATGGTTACCAGCAGTTTCTACAACCTCTGCATCACAAAATGACCACCCACCACTGCTCCACACTGCCAATGTACGACCTCTGAAGTGTTTTCTCACTGACTGTACTGAGCTGAACATCTTACAGGACCCATATGATACTATTCTTAAGAAAAACAATGTCTTTGAATTCCAGATGTATGAATAAGATAAGTGGGAGCAGCACTACCTGTGGCAGGAGAAGACCTGCTCTGCTACTTGGATGGTGATGTCACACTGCTCACCCCGCTGGTATAGATCCAGCAAGTCAGCTCCGAGGCCCGAGGCTGGCTCCAGAACAGCGTCTGGAGTAAAGAGGGATAATGAGGAAGGGCGGGAGGGAGAGTAACGAAGAGCGAGGCTCAGAGTGTGAGAGGTGCATATTTGTGTATGTGGAAAAGCAGAGTTATCTACCATTAAACCCTTTTACTCAGGGGGTGTCCAAACTGAAAGCCACATACAGAAAAAAAGTGTTGGGCCCCTCACTAGAGGTGAGGTATATTGCCTCATAAGTTAAATTATAAGTAAGCTAAATCAATCAAATGTAGGTCAATTATTTTTCTTATCATTTGAATAATTGAATATGCTTAAAGAAGACATTACACCCAAGTGTTGGCAGCTCATTCCTTAAAACAGAAGCCTCATATACAGTGGGGCAAAAAAGTATTTAGTCAGCCACCAATTGTGCAAGTTCTCCCACTTAAAAAGATGAGAGGCCTGTCATGTTCATCCTAGGTATACCTCAACTATCAGAGACATAATGAGAAAAAAAAAATCCAGAAAATCACATTGTCTGATTTTTAAAGACTTTATTTGCAAATTATGGTGGAAAATAAGTATTTGGTCAATAACAAAAGTTAATCTCAATACTTTGTTATATACCCTTTGTTGGCAATGACAGAGGTCAAACGTTTTCTGTAAGTCTTCACAAGGTTTTCACACACTGTTGCTGGTATTTTGGCCCATTCCTCCAAGCAGATCTCCTCTAGAGCAGTGATGTTTTGGGGTTGTCGCTGGGCAACACAGACTTTCAACTCCCTCCAAAGATTTTCTATGGGGTTGAGATCTGGAGACTGGCTAGGCCACTCCAGGACCTTGAAATGCTTCTTACGAAGCCACTCCTTCGTTGCCAGGGCGGTGTGTTTGGGATCATTGTCATGCTGAAAGACCCAGCCACGTTTCATCTTCAATGCCCTTGTTGATGGAAGGAGGTTGTCACTCAAAATTTCACGATACATGGCCCATTCATTCTTTCCTTTACACGGATCAGTCGTCCTGGTCCCTTTGCAGAAAAACAGCCCCAAAGCATGATGTTTCCACCCCCATGTTTCACAGTAGGTATGGTGTTCTTTGGATGGAACTCGGCATTCTTTCTCCTCCAGACACGTCTCGTTGAGTTTTTACCAAAAAGTTCTATTTTGGTTTCATCTGACCATATGACATTCTCCCAATCCTCTTCTGGATCATCTAAATGCTCTCTAGTAAACTTCAGACGGGCCT
>NW_011345873.1:361596-368402 GCF_000735185.1 Notothenia coriiceps | reverse complement strand
GAGATGGATTTGAGACTAGGAAGGCAGAAATCACCTTTCAACACAAGGCAATTCGAAGTGCTTTACAAAAATGAAAGCCATTCAGAAAATGGCATTTAAAAAGCAAAGATAATAAAATAAACATTAAAAGACAAAATACATGAATAAAAGTTACAGTGCAGTCTAAGATATGAATAGTTCAATTAAAAGCAGCGGCAAAAAGAAAAGTCTTCAGCCTGGATTTAAAAGTAGTCAGAGTTGCAGCGGACCTGCAGGTTTCTGGGAGTTTGTTCCAGATATTTGGAGCATAATAACTGAACGCTGCTTCTCCATGTTTAGTTCTGACTCTGGGGACAGAAAGCTGACCAGTCCCTGAAGACCTGAGAGATCTGACTGGATGGTTAATAATTTAGCAGGAGCTCGGAAATGTCATTTGGGCCTAAACCATTCAAAGCTTTATAAACCAGCAGCAGTATTTTGAAATCAATTATTTGACACAGGAAGCCAGTGTAAAGACTTCAGAACTGGAGTCATGTGATCCACTTCCTTAGTGTCAGTGAGGACTCGAGCAGCAGCTTTCTGAATTAACTGCAGCTTTCTAATAGATTTTTTAGTGAGACCTGTAAAGACACATTTACAGTAGTCGAGTCTACTGAAGATGTAGAAACTGATAAATAGTAGAGCCTTCAGTCTCTCAACTAGCAGATGAGTTACCTGGGTAACTACAAACGGCTGTTTTTGGATCAAAGGAGAGCCCACTCAAAATGTTAGATACAGAATGTTAGCCATATCTGTGTGGAGGCTGAGGTCACTGCTGCTGTCGGAGGGGCTCGTCTTCAGTGAGTAGTCCACACATGGGCAGTGGGTGTTGATGTCAAAGGAGCTTTAACCTCTGCCCTCTTGAGACGCTGCAGTGATCAAGGTGGGCCGTTCTCCTCAATCTCCTCATTCAGCTTGTCACACTCCCTGCCCCCTCTCACCCTGATCTAAATTCTACGCATGCCCACCCTGTCCGGGTTTCAGCCTGGCACTCAGTATGCCTGCAGACCAAGGCACACCCTGTTAGACCGAACAAAAGCATCAGTGTCGTGCTGGAGCATGGTGAGTGTGGGATGAGCTGCACAAATCCATTGCACGCTCCCGAGACTTGGATCCACACTTTAATGGATGAAACGTTATGACCACATACTGCCACATCCTGCCTAGCAGAGCCAAATAGACTTGGCACTCATGATTGAATGTTCATTTCACTCTCTATTGAACGGTCTGCAATCTTGAACAAGGGATTGTATTGAGAGCTTCAAAACGATCGCATCATAACTTGTAGGCCACAGAGTTAAAAATAACTTCAAATGCATAAAAGATTAGAAGAGCTAGTTAATAAATTATAAAAAAAAAGAAAATCACATACACAGTATTGTGATGTGGAAGTCCAGTGCATGTATGTTGCTCAATTTGTTTAGATAATTGGTTAATCTGTGGTGCAGACTTTCATAACTGTCCATTGTACATTCCTCTCACAGCATGTATAGACACAGCTTTCTTAATAAGCTTTATAAACAATACAGACACGAGTTGTGCTGATCAAGTGGTACAATTAGAGCCTTTGTGCTTTGGCTTTATGCATTTGTTCGTTTTATGCTGTTTTCCATCCCACCTATCAGCTTGCAGCTCAGACTTCAGTGTCTATCCTCAATAAGCCCTCTGTATGTAGACAGAGAATGGGGACAATACAGCCTTTCTCCCCCCTCCCCTCCTTTATTACACTCACTGGCAAGTGCTGGTCCCCTGACAGAGGCCTTGACGTCACAAGCGGGAGATGAGCCTCCCTGCAGAGCTTAATTCAGCAAGATCACTTTTTGGAATTGAAAGTTAAAGGGGGAGGCGGCAGGTGGCCTGAGGCATCAGGTGTTCCTGCAGAGAGGCAGGGGGAAAGCGGAGAAGAGAAGCAGGTGAATGAGCTCAGTAGCACTAGGCAAATGATAAGGGGAGTGTGGGACTGCTACAGCACTATGTGTATGTTGAGATCAGACCCAAGAAGTACATCTGGAGGAGGGAGATCATATATTAGTGGTCTGACCCGGGATGCAAAGGAAAAGGACAATGCAGTGGGACAAACACTTCCTTTAGTTTCTCTTTGGATCTATGTATGAAGGTAAGACATCTTCCAGTATTTTGTTTGTAATTGGCTTTCTTCAAGATTATCATCTGCTTTGTTATGCTCATAATGGTCTTTGTTAGCAGGAAAACAAGATAGCTTCAGATCATATCAGAGGTGGACAAAGTATTCAAGTAAAAATACAAAAGTAAGCAAACAATGATACACTGATATCAAAAGTAACACTGCCTGATATTTGTCCAATGGCATCTCAGCTTTGAAGGTTATTGCAAGCATATAATTGCAGCAGGAGTTAATGTTACTTAGAATTCACTCTACATTTGCAGGCCACCTAAGCTATAGCCCTTTCCTCAAATGTCTCACAACAGAGTGTCTTCTGATGGCAGAGAGAAAGAGCTCTCACATGCCTCCATAATAGCCCCTTCATGGAGTCCAGACAAAGAGCAGAAATAGCCCTTTTAGCTGGGTTTGGAGAGTAATGTTTCTAAAATGCTCTGATGATAAGAGTGAAACTAAAATGTAACACTATAGTTCATAGGACTAAGGGGCACAGAGTAATGCAAAACGACATGGAAGCTTGAGACCTTAAACCAAAGGTTAACTAAGTTCAGAAATAAAAAAAAAAATGACACACTGGACAATAGTGTGTATGGACACACATAATTCAAAAATGTCAAAAGCATATCATAGTTATAATCTATTATCGATTCATTAACACTTTGGTGTGTCATTAACAAGCGTGATCATGGATGAATATTTTTGATTTTAGCAACTGTTACTTTCCAAAAAAGAAACCTGTCTAAAACACCATAACATATGATGGGCAACATGCACAGCTCTAAACCCAGACATATGCCTAGAAATGGCAAGAAAAAGGAAAAAAATGCACAATGTTTAAATTCTGAAAAAACTATGCTTTAACTGATTTTCCCTTAAAAATGTTAACATTCAAAAAGAAATATTGATAAACTCTAAACTTTGCAATTGAAAACAGTACACCTTCCCAACCTGCTCTGTGTGGGGTCACATTAGGTCAAATAATAATGAAACTTCTTGGTGGTCAGTGTCACTTTGTTACCTGCGCAGCTGAGTCAGCGGATAGCTTGTCTGACTGCAGTCCGCAGGGGGGATTGCAATATCACTTTCCACAGTAATGTATTATTTATTTCATGTGACAGCTGAGCAACAAAGGGTTGGTCATTACAGTCCACACATACAGTATGACATAATGTAGCTCACCATGCAATTTTTGGTACATCCTGTGTTTGAAATGTTTATGAAGTGGACAGTCAAGTGGAATGAGGCTAACTGTCCAACTGTGTCACACACACTGGCTTCCTGTTGGTAAATATTCATGAGCACCTTCATATACAGTATAGTCCACCTGATGACAGCACTGTACTGTATAACAGAATACTTAAATCACCATGAAGCTGAATGGAAACCTATATTACATTTTAGGCTATACCATTGGATTTATAATTAATCTGGCCTCATGTTATTTTGTCTCCTCCTTAAGAAACCAGAGAACACTGATAGTAATCTATATGGTCACTCAACACTATAATTTACTTCCAAGTCACCATCTGAATAAATCATTTAAGCGGTGTCACTGTGTCCTTTCAAGCTTGCCTGAGATTACATAATGCACATAATTGTGGTTTTCTTGTGTCCTTCTCAGAGTAACTGAGGGCCTATAGGTCAATGCTCAATGTGTAGATGATGTTTTAATGTTTTAAAGGTCATCCTGATTCTGCTGGACCATGGCTGTCAGACAAGGGCGGCAGTGGAGGTCCGTGTGCAAAGGCCTGGTGCTGGGGACCCTCCTCACCAGCTGCATGATCCTGCTTTACTGCCTCTCCACTCCCCAGACCCACTTCAGTCTACCTGAGTAAGACTCGTCACACTGGTGTTCATGTATTCTCTAGAAAACATGATGTAAAAAATATTGTTATGTCCAATTTATTCAGCATTTGTATTTTAGAGCTGTGACAATTAGTTATAATGTATGTTTTTTTTAAAGGTTAATTTTAAGTAAGTCTAAGTTCGATAAGTTATTTTATATGTGGGTTTACTCTTACTCTTTAGATTATTTTTATTATTTTGAGTCAGTGTATAGTGTGTCTAGTCCTATGTGTTTGTGAGTATTTAGGGCATTTGAGTCAATCTAGCCAAACATTTAAAAATGTTTTACTCCAACGTCTCAAATGTGTTGGTTTGCCGCTTTTCTTTGTATTGTGTAAGAGTACATTTCCATGTCCTTATCATCACATTTCTCATTTGATTGTTTTCCTGTCTGCAGGGTACCAGTGCCTTACTCCTGTGCCCACCGTCCATCCCAGCTCCGTTCGAAACAAACCACCAACCGCTCACATCAAGCCTCTGGCCAGACCTGCACTCCTAAAGTGGACATCATGTTCATGAAGACCCACAAAACAGCCAGCAGCACGTTCCTCAACATCCTTTTCCGCTTCGGGGAAAAGCACCAGCTCAAATTTGCCTTCCCTGACAGCAGAAATGACTTCTTTTATCCGTCTGTTTTCCAGCGTTCCCAGGTTAAAGACTACAGACCTGGAATGTGCTTTAATATCATCTGTAATCACTTGCGTTTTAACGCACCCGAGGTGGCCAAGCTGTTACCTATGGACACCTCCTACATCACTATCCTGCGAGACCCTGCAGAGCTTTTTGAGTCCTCCTTCCACTACTTTGGCAAGCTGGTACCTTTCACCTGGAAGATACCAGGGGATGAGAAGCTGACAGAGTTTCTGCGTGAGCCCCATCACTACTTTGACCCTGAGGGCTTCAACTCCTTTTACCTCAAGAATCTTCTTTTTTTCGACTTTGGACTGGACAACACTCTGAAGCTGGATGACCCACGTGTAGAACAGGGAATCAGATTCATCAGGGACCGTTTCCAGCTCGTCATGTTAGTGGAGCACTTTGAGGAATCACTCATCCTGCTTAAGGATGCCCTCTGCTGGGAGATGGACGACGTGCTCTTCTTCAAGCTCAACGCCCGTAAGGGATCCACTGTATCTAAACTCACCCCAGAATTGAGGGCCAAGGCTCTTGAGTGGAACGCTATTGACTGGAAACTATACCAGCATCTCAACCAGACTTTTTGGAAGAAAGTAGATGCGTATGGACGGCAGCGGATGGCTGAGGATGTGGCAGAGCTCAGGAGAAGGAACGCAGAGATGGCATCCATCTGCATCGAGGGGGGGCGAGCTGTAGAAGCAGGCAGCATCCAGGAGACAGCCATGCAGCCCTGGCAGCCCATCGGAGAGAAGTCCATCATGGGCTACAACCTTAAGAAGAATGTGGACAAGGCACATCGGAAGTTGTGCCGAAAGATGTTGATGCCAGAGCTTCAGTACTTAACAGAGCTCGGGGTTAACCTGTGGATCACCAAGCTTTGGGGCCATGTCAGAGATATCATCAACTGGTGACGAGACATGTGAGCGAGAGGGGCCATCCTTGTCTCATTTTATTGAAATGTGTTCATTGACTTGAATTTCATTTGATTGTGCACTGTAGTGCACCTGATGGGTGCTCAACTAAAAATGAAACTGTAGACCTACAATGTACAAGTATTGAACCTGTTTGCTACTCGCAGATTAGGCCTGGTATTGTTAGGTATTCTAGTATTTTCTTTCTCTCAGATTGTTCTAGTGAAGTGGATAAGTGAACTATAAAGTTCATATCTTTAAGGAAATAAATATTGCCATCCCTGCTATTATTTAAGGGTGTTTGGTAAAAAGAATGTTACCTCTCTGAGCTAAATATTGTTTTAATGATTTGATGTGCATCCCCGAAAGTTAGCATATTTGAGTTCAAAGAGACTGAAAGCCCACTAAGGGCTAAAACACAGATTTGCAAATAGTGAATGTAAGTACTACAACCCACTTGTGTGTCTGTGGAGGACAAGATCAGACATCATTAAAAAAAATAGTTAAAGAATGATTGACCTTTATACTTGTCATTACAAGGAAAACACAGGTGGAATTAATAATCTTAACGACTCCCCGAGCTGCTCAAATGTAGCCAACGTTATTAATATTTAATACACCTGTGCATCTCGTGCAGCAACATGTCAAAAATATATGTCATGAAAAAAGGTCTGATGAGTAAAGAAATCAATAAATAGGAAAGTATGTAAGCAATCAAGATGATAATTTTTTCTGAAGATTTGTTTACAGTAGCTTATCAGTTTTTAAAGGATCAGATGTATGTTGACTTTTTTTGTTGCTATATAAAACAACATTTTTGCTTCTTCAGGGTTTGTAGCCATTATTCTTTCTTCTGATACCACAATGTTTACACTAATATCAGTCAGCCTTGCCAGGTGTCTTTGCAAGTAGATTGATGAGGTTTTGGAAGGTTGCTGCATAGAGAGACAAACGAAAATTCATTGTCAGCCAAGTTAATGTTTACCCTATCTAGAAAGGCCCTGGCCATGACTCACAGTGTTAAGCTACATGTGTTTACACTGCCTCATTATCACAGCCTGCAGAAGTAAAAGGGATTTCATTTAGGATGACATCAATGTTGTTCCTGTTATGTGCTCTTTTACTAATGTATTTCTTAATGTCTGTCCAACACACACACACACACACACACACACACACACACACACACACACACACACACACACACACACACACACACACACACACACACACTACACTACACAAACACACGACGG
>NW_011345873.1:354648-361556 GCF_000735185.1 Notothenia coriiceps | reverse complement strand
TTAATAAAGGTTGCTGTCTACAGGAACCGCTAGCACCACTTTTTATACTACACACACACACACACACACACACACACACACACACACACACATGCATTGAATATTTTGTGAATCATGTTTTGTAATGATAATGAATGTAGTTATAAGTTACTTGTACTGTAACTTACGGATGTTTCCCTCCATACTGCTTCCCAATACTCTTGGCAATACATGATAATCTTAGCATCCTAAAAGTAAAGTGAAAATTACATGTGATATTGCAATATTGCAAGAGTATAGTATAAAGTGTTTCCTCCTTAATACTGTATGTATATAAAGTAGTAAGAGTGTTGTTACCTCATTGTGTATAAATATAAATGGCTATCACCATCTTAGTACAGGCTGAAAAAATATCTATACCACCAGATCTTAAGTAGGTAAACCAGTGTCTATTGAGAAACAAATGTAAGAGGTTCAGTTCTGTTGAAATTAGTTTGGGTTGCAGATAATAATCAAAAGTAGGACTTGCTGATGATTGTTTGACCCATTAATAAACTACTCTAGCAAGAATAAAATGTGAAAAAGTCCAAGCAGGAGTGATTTCTTAAGGTATATTTTATTCAATACTCTATTGATATTTAATGCCAGCAAGCTTTCATGCAGGTGGTGCATAAAAACTAAAGAGACAAGATTATACAATGGCTACAGTTTGAGATTAAATATTTTTTTCTTTTTAATTAGTTAGCTATTTCACATGAGCTTTAGTGAACTCAGTAAAAACAGGAGGAAAATGTGTGCTAGGTGTGCTAGCAGAGGGAGTCCGAAATGTATCGACTTTACCTGCAGAACAGTCTGAAACAAAGACACGCAGACATTTTGGGGGGACCGATTGAAAAAGCCCCCACATGATTCTAGATTCTCTAGAATGTAAATATAAGCACAGACATGGGCGTCACTCCGGTAGAAAAAGTGGTGGGGACACATTTCCAAATTAAACATCAGCATAGCAGAAGACACAACATGTCCCTCCCCTGGGTGTTGAACCGAGCACCTGCATGACAAAACAATGCATAGACCTCTGGACCACCAATGTGTTTATAAAATGATGAACGCCAAACTATAGCCTACGTATTGCTGTGATGTGATTTTGAGTGAATTTGTACCTTTATGCACACACAGGCACGCAGGTATTGAGGACAGAACATGACATGAGTTATAGTGAGACAAAGTTATAGTGGGGGTGTCAAATCCGGCAGCACATCACCTGGTCTGCCACATGTGGAAGCACCTCTTTAGTTTTTCACCTGCCAAGAGTAACATGCTTTTGAGTGCATAAACAAGAGGGGGACAGCAAACACCAGTGTGATTTTGGTGACAGTACCACTATCTTGGACAAAGTTATAGTGGGGGTGCCAAATCCGGCAGCACCATAACCTGGTCTGCCACATGTCACATGGAATCCCCTCTTTAGTTTGTCACCTGCTGAGCCCAGAGTCAAATGCTTTTGTTTACACAAACTAGAGGGGGACAGTAAACACCAATGTGATTTTGGTGGGAGTATGACCACCCTGGACAAAGTTTTATAGTGCAAAATCCGGCAGCACCATCACCTGGTCTGCCACATGCGGAAGCCCCTCTTTAGTTTGTCACCTGCTGAGCCCAGAGAAAAAAGGCCTTTGTGTGCACAGACTAGAGGGGGACAGCAAATACCAGTGTGATTTTGGTGACAGTGCGACTATCTTGGACAAAGTTATAGTGGGGGTTCCAAATCTCGATTTTGGAGTACAAGCTAGTATAATAAAGTTAACGTTACAAAATAATAAGGAAGAGAGCTATTTTTGTGATACATCGCTATTGATATGGATTTATGGTGCATATTTGAGACTTCCAAAACTGTAAAGTTAAACAAAAGCGTAACTTATGGGTGAGCCATATAAAGTCCTTGTGAATCTTTTGACTATTAGCTGTCTATATTATGTTGCAGCTCAGCTTGGAACTACAGAATCTAGATCCATGACAGGAAGTGACGTACTTATTATTATTCATCGTCTCGCGCTCGGGGGCGTGGTCGTGCTCTTTAATGACAGCACTTTTGTTTTGCTAGTTGAACGTTAGCTTTTGTGGCTATTAGTGCCTTGTTGCGAACTCATTCACATAGTAGAAATACTAGCTTTAATGTTGAACCTGGTCAGGCAGACATGTTAGTGTAACCTTGGTATCCGTTAGCTCTCGTCTTCTCGTCTGTTGTAACTGTTAGCTGTTGCTTGTTTTACAGATTAGCACAAAGCTAGCTATGCGGCTAATGTTAGTTTGTAGCATCGCTAACTGTTAACCGGAAGACCATAATCCTTCTACGTTATTAAACAGATTTAAGTGTTATGTTAAAGGTAATTCAGGATTGCAATAACACTATCTCTCATGATGGACGGGTGACTTTTAAGCATGGCGTTAACTTTGCATTTCCCTGCAGATGAGTGGCCCTGAGAAGTGATTCAGACGGATGAGTTAGCAACAATGTCCTGTAAATCAACCAAAGTGGCCCCGAGTGTTGATTTCGACCACAGTTGCTCCGACAGCGTGGAATATCTGACGCTCAACTTTGGCCCTTATGAGACAGTTCATCGCTGGAGAAGACTCCCTCCATGTGATGAGTTTGTTGGTGCAAGGTAACATGTTGACAGATGAGTAGGTGCAGCTTTATCTGACTTCACCGGCTTAATCTGCACACGTTCTTCATTTTATTCACCCTCAACTTCTTCTGTTCTATATAGGCGCAGTAAGCACACTGTTGTGGCATACAGGGATGCCATTTATGTGTTTGGGGGAGATAATGGGTGAGTAGAGATTGTCAGTGGCAAGCTTTATATACTTTATATACTGTTCACTTCATCACATGGGTTTATATTTTGTTTTTCTAAATAGGAAGAACATGCTGAACGACTTGCTCCGCTTTGATGTGAAGGACTGCTCATGGTGTCGGTGAGATTGCAGCAAAACACTTGTGCAACTTAAATGAGCAAATAAAAGAACTACAGGCTGTTGAATATCAGAATACCTTTAATAGTCCCACAGAGGGGAAATTTGCATATGATGTATTGACTGTTGTATGATATTCACGACAGAGCCTTCACCACTGGAACTCCTCCTGCTCCCAGATATCACCATTCAGCTGTCGTCTATGGCAGCAGCATGTTTGTTTTTGGTAACCCGTATTTCTTGATAATACAATAATGAATTAGGTAAACCCATTTTGAATTCAGGTGGTATTGATGTGTGACCTCTTATTTTTCAGGGGGCTACACCGGAGACATCTACTCAAACTCAAACCTGAAAAACAAAAATGACCTTTTTGAGTACAAGTTTGCAACAGGGCAGTGGACTGAATGGAAAGTGGAGGGGAGGTACTGTTTAGTATTTGCTAATATGATCAAGTTGTGTTTTTATTCTATTTCTTTTTTCAAAGACAGTTGCTGATTTTGTTGTGTTCCCTCTCCATGTGTCTGTGGTTCAGTTTCTATAATTAACTGTCCTCTGTTCAAGATGACCTTGTTAAACTTACATTGCTGGGAGTAGTGTTTTTCTTACACCCGGAATCACAGCTATTTTGAAATGTTTGGGGGCATTACATCTATGTGATAACCTAAAACTAAGCATATTCAATCTCAGAATTCAGCCCTAATGTCCTTTATCTCTGTTTCAGCTTGCCAGTGGCACGGTCTGCACATGGGGCCACGGTCTATAGTGATAAACTGTGGATATTTGCTGGCTATGATGGGAATGCTAGGTATGTTCAACATATTATTAGTGCTTTTCGTAATTGACAAAACTTTTTTTTTTGCATATAATATTGACAGACATTTCCCCCTTGTTCAGGCTGAATGACATGTGGACCATCAATCTGCAAGATCGAGAACATGCGTGTTGGGAGGAGGCAAGTATAATATACATTATGACAGAAAGAACAATAAAGTTTCCCATCACTGTACAGTATGTGTTAAAGTATCTTCCTTTGTGCCATCAGATCGAACAGAGTGGTGAGATTCCTCCTTCGTGCTGCAACTTCCCTGTAGCCGTATGCAGGAACAAGATGTTTGTGTTTTCTGGTCAGAGTGGAGCCAAGATCACCAACAACCTCTTCCAGTTTGAGTTCAAGGGCCACATGTGAGTACACCCTTAGCTACGACTCACCTCAGTCACTGTTCCTGTAGTTTTTGAATTGGACCAACCATTAATCAATCTCATCAGGTGGACACGCATCCCGACCGAACACCTCCTGCGAGGCTCCCCTCCCCCTCCGCAGAGACGTTACGGCCACACTATGGTTGCCTTTGATCGCCACCTGTATGTATTTGGAGGAGCGGCTGACAACACTTTACCCAACGAACTGCACTCCTACGATGTGGACTCTCAGAGCTGGGAGGTGATCCATCCCAGCATGGACAGTGAGGTATGAACCAGATGGACTTAAAAGATCTGTGTCAATAGAAAATATAAGTGCACAAATAATAAAAAATAACATGTTGGTGCTTAATTACCATCCCTATTTTCATGACTCTTGTTTAATGTAACCCCTTCTGTTTAGACACAGTATTCCAGTGAATGTGTGAGTACTGTCTTTTTTTATTTTTGAGTTCCTCTACTCCTCATTCAACATTGTACGGGACATTCTTCATTTTATTGTGAACATTTGAATTTTGTGAAACCATGGTGTTTGTATGAAGTGTCACGACTCTTTTGCAGCAGAGTCAGTGTTGATCACAACAACATGGGTGCTGCTTTAGTGACGCCCTGTTTGTGCGATTCTCGCTCCTATTTTGAACAATCTCCTTGCTCTTGCTCTATCCTCTCAGATGCCCAGTGGTAGACTCTTCCATGCTGCTGCTGTGATTCAAGATGCCATGTACATTTTTGGAGGAACTGTGGATAACAATGTGCGCAGCGGGGAGATGTACAGATTCCAGGTGAGCGTTGGAATATACAAGCACCTGATCAAAAGGCTTTAAAGGTCCCATGTCATGCTTTTCTGGTTATCACCCGTCCCCTTGTGTGTCATGAAGGTTTTTCTGCATGTAAACGGTCTGCAGAGTCAAAACCCTCAAAGTACACCCTGTAGCGAGTAAAACTCGTATGCTGCCCCAGAACGCCTCGTTGGAGATTTATCTTTTTCCATTGTTTTCTAACCTGGGTACAGTGACGTATTTCGGGTATAGTGACGTAACGTAACGGCTCCGCAGATTGATCCAAATGTACCAATCCGCGGAGCCGTTACGTTTGGCCCAATCCGCGGACTTCCTCACACACACACACACTCGGCGGGACGTTGCGAGGCTCGCTGCTGCGAGGAGCGGGACACTGAGCTGGCTCACTGGTGTGGGGTCAGCGAGACACCGTGGAACTCAGCCTGAGCACACACACAAACTCCCAGTGTGTGTGTGTGTGTGTGTGTGTGTGTGTGTGTGTGTGTGTGTGTGTGTGTGTGTGTGTGTGTGTGTGGGCGTGTGTGTGTGTGCGTGCAAGCCGTTTAGGACAGAGATGAATACACATACTATACAGAGATGCTGTATGAGAAACCAATGTGATTTTGTAAAATTGCACAATATAAATCTATTTTAGTAGACCTCAACAATGGAATTAGGATCAGTAGAAATGGCCATGACATGGGACCTTTAAGTAATGATGAGGAATTTGTGACTGAAGATAGAAATTAAGTGTTTTAACACAAAATAAAAGATTTATTGATAGTAAATATGTATTTTTTATAAACGGTATTTCATTTCCCCTTTTTGAGACTACTTGCAGACACAAAACTGCTCTTTTATGTATAAACTATGTATACAATAGAAACGTTTTAATTTCAAGGTTCTGTATTAATAAATCAGCAGCGTATGTCACAGACAAACGGGGCATTGAATCAGTTTCTTAGTGTTCGTGGACAGCCATTTGTTCAGCAACATTGCCACATTTACATTTAGAATACAGCTAAGTCTACACTTTAGACACATGGTGAAACTACAATGAGAATATATAATCAGTAGGTGTGGTAGCAGCTGGTATGAGTCGCTTACAAAGTTGCACTGCGCTGCTTGACCACTGGAGACACACCCCCTCCTGTACTGCTACTCTGCAAGCAATCAAGTTCACAGCATGTGCCCACAATAGTAAATGGGCACAGGTTGGAAAAAAAAAGATCTGCACCATGACAATAAAACATTCTCGCAGGTACAAAGCCCTGCCATGCGCTGTGTACTACTACAAGGATTGCCATGTAAGTAGCATTCTTTGTAGTTAAATGTCCCATGAAATGGCTTTGAAATTGTAATTCTCTGACATGGTTTGATGTGTTTATGGATGGAATAAATATAAGTATTGGTGGGTGGGATACACTGCACCAATGGCAAGGAGTGCAAAGAAGAAACTGATTAACTACCACTTTATAGAGTTGTTTGTCTCTCCCATTTGAGACGGATATGTACATGAGCAATGCCGGATTAGTACCTCCAGGGGCCCCTGGGCACTGAGCACTCATGGGCCCCCCCCCCCAACCCACGTACCAACAAGTAACACCACGCCTACCCAATCCTACCAACATGACCAATATTTAGAATTTTCAGTCAATCTGGCATGTCAAATCACACACCTATTCGTCAAAAGCAGGGACGCAGCCACATAGTACCTCATTCACACCAACGGTGTTTCAGGGCCGGTTCAGAGCTGGAGCTTGAAAAGCACCGGGTTTTCCTGTTCACAGCGCAGCGGAGCAGCCTCTTAGCTCCGGAATCCGGTTTGTTTCAAGCACCAAAAAATTGTCCGGCTAGAGCAAAAGCACCGCATACGTCACGCTTACACGACCACAACATTTCAAAGAGGTACCAACACATGTTTGCCTATGTTGCGGCCGAAAACCCAACAACAAGTCCTCAACTAGACAC
>NW_011345873.1:347769-354603 GCF_000735185.1 Notothenia coriiceps | reverse complement strand
GGGGCAAACTTTGCACCATTCAGCAGTGCACAGTTAAGTGTGTGTATGTGTGTGTGTGTGTGTGTGTGTGTGTGTGTGTGTGTGTGTGTGTGTGTGTGTGTGTGTGTGTGTGTGTGTGTGTGTGTGTGTGTGTGTCGCGTCGCTGTCTCACAGACGGCCACTGGGCTCACAGGGAGGGGGGGGGGCAAGAGCTCCAACAAGCCGTTTAGGACAGAGAGTGAATACACATACTATACAGAGATGCTGTATGAGAAACCAATGAGATTTTGTAAAATTGCACAATATGAATCTATTTTAGTAGACCTCAACAATGGAATTATGATCNGTGTGTGTGTGTGTGTGTGTGTGTGTGTGTGTGTGTGTGTGTGTGTGTGTGTGTGTGTGTGTGTGTGTGTGTGTGTGTGTGTGTGTGTGTGTGTGTGTGTGTGTGTGTGTGTGTGTGCGTGCAAGCCGTTTAGGACAGAGTGAATATACATACTATACAGAGATGCTGTATGAGAAACCAATGTGATTTTGTAAAATTGCACAATATAAATCTATTTTAGTAGACCTCAACAATGGAATTATGATCCGTAGAAATGGCCATGACATGGGACCTTTAATGCCTGAAGACCTTTGGATAATTCAACTGTCAAGCTTTTTTGGAGGCTAGCTTTAAAATTGCTCTTGTCTTGACTTTTATTTTTTCTTCTCGCAGTTCTCCTGCTACCCCCAGTGTACTCTCCATGAAGACTATGGCAAACTGTTTGAGAATCGTCAGTTCTGTGATGTGGAGTTTATTCTGGGCGAGGTGGGTTTGTAAGCTTTTAAACGGCTTATTAACACGACATGGTGACATTATCATCATCCAACTATAATGATTTTTCCGTCTGCTTGACTCCTTGTTGTGTTTTAACAGAGGGCGGAGAAAGTCTTGGGGCATATTGCCATAGTGACGGCAAGATGTCAGTGGCTGCGGAAGAAAATCCTGCAGGCTTGGGATAGGCAGCGACAGGTCAGAGCAAGTATCATTTCCTCTTGAGACGAAGGGAAACATTTAAAAAGAAATCAATCAGAGGCATTTGTAGCTCATTTTAATCACACTGACAGGAAGATAAGGAAAACACAAATCATATCTTTCCTCTGATATTACAGTAAAGATATCATATTGACAAAACTCCCAGCTCCTCATTCTGGTGTCAAACAGCAAAGAGAAGCAGAACAATATAAATGCCACTTTGATTGTTTGTCCCACAAATATAATAACTGCCACTTGAGATCATTTCTAGCATTCAGGATTTCCCGAGTATGAACACATAAAGTACATAAAAAATGGGGCGTAACAATAAAAAACCAATCACTATAAACTAAAGAATTTGCAATTACCGGTAAATATAAACAAATATTTTACCCAAACCTACCTTTACCATCCGTTACCATCAAAATGCATTTATGTTTTATGTCCAGAAAGAAAAATCTGTCTTTTATTAAACATTAGCTGTCTGTATAATATCAAGTTGTAGCAGCAGCAGGAGGTCACTGCTATAGAGGAACCTCTGCCTGAATGTTAAACCAAGTGTTACATAATCTGCAGAAAAATAAACAGGACAACGGCGAAGAAAGTGACGATGGGGCAACAGGAGCCCCGAGGGATTTCTCAGCAGGCAACAGGCCGATGCTAGAGGTATGCATCAGGGAAGCAGAGGCCCAGCCCTTTGAAGTCTTAATGCAGTTCCTCTACACGGACAAGATCCAGTACCCACGCAGAGGTACCGTGTCTTTCTGATCCACCTCTCTATCAGCCTTTAGATTGCAGCCTGACAAGAACACACGGATAATTTGTCCTTTCCTTGTTTCTCTCCAATAGGTCATGTCCAGGATGTTCTTCTAATAATGGATGTGTACAAACTGGCCCTTAGTTTCCAGCTTTCCCGCCTGGAGCAGCTGTGTGTGCAGTACATCGAGGCATCTGTCGACCTGCAGAACGTTCTCAGTGTTTGTGAAAACGCAAACAAACTGCAACTGGACCAACTCAAGGTACATCTGGATAACTATGAAACACAGCTGAACATGTGCTTTCTACTGCCCTCCAGTGGTAGAAGTTCAGAGTGCCTTCAGTAGAATAATTGCTCTATATATATATCTACTCTCGCTCTTATGACTCATCCTGACATGTTTTATTCTTCCTCAAGGAACATTGCCTTAATTTTGTGGTGAAGGAGTCCCACTTCAACCAGGTGATCATGACGAAGGAGTTTGAGCGTCTGTCCACCCCCCTGATTGTGGAGATTGTGCGACGGAAGCAGCAGTCTCCTCTCAGGCTGTACTCAGACCAGCCTGTGGACATCGGGACGTCCCTAGTGCAGGACATGAAGGCGTACCTGGAGGGAGGCGGCCTGGAGTTCTGCGACATCGTGCTGCTGTTAGACGGACACCCACGACCTGCTCATAAAGCCATACTGGCAGCCCGATCCAGGTAGAGACAGCACAGGGTTTGTGCTGTGGTCCAAAGTTCAAATATGAATTTCATATCGCAACAGATTTCTATTATAAAACCTGTATTACTCAATACTTTTTTATATATTATGCTTTGATTGTATGGTTCAGTATACATCTGTTCTGCTTATTACAAAATAAGAAGTAGATTTAGAAAGTAAACCAGGGACCAACAAGAACTGCATATTGCATCCACTGCAAAAAACCTTTTACAGAGGTGATAATATGTTCATTGCCTTTGGAGACATCTTGTTTCATTTCATCTGGAGTCTTGTCTGACGCTTTTAATGTGTTCTCTTCTCAGTTACTTCGAGGCGATGTTCCGCTCCTTCATGCCCGTCGACGGTCAGGTGAACATCTCCATCGGTGAGATGGTGCCGAGTAAGCAGGCCTTTGAGTCCATGCTGCGTTATATCTACTACGGAGACGTCAACATGCCTCCAGAGGACTCCCTGTATCCTTCTCAAACTCAGACTGCTATATTTTCCTTTTACAGGATTAAGATGTTTTCCAGGCAGAGCCCAGCATATTGACAACAATGTAAACATCTTCATCAAGTTTAATGAGAAGAAATTATTAAAAGAGATGGAGCAAAGGTAGGCAGGGAAGGTCATGTGATAAGCTGAGAGACCTGTCAATCAGGAAACTCTCAAAGCACACTTCTTCAGGATTATGGGTGTAAGACTAACACACTGGTTCATTTGAGGTATATCCCATGAGAGGAATATATCTTGGTTTACATTTGTGAATACACTTTTAATAGCTTTTTATATTCTTTCATTACCATCTTTTTGACTATGATGGTAATGAAAGAATATAAAAAGCTTTTAAAAGTGTATGTGTTCGGATCAGGGGATCAGAGGGGGACAGGTTCAAACCCCACTGCAGTCAGCATGTCGTTGTGTCCCTGAGACACTTCACCCCAAATTGCTCCTGTGGGGATTGTCCACAGTATTGAGTATGTAAGTCACTTTGGATAAAAGCATCTAACAAGTAACATGTAATGTGTTTTCACAAATGTAAACCAAGCTATATGTCTTTTGCTGTGTTAATGTCCAGTGGTAAAGCTTGTTTTAAGGCTGCAAAAACTCTACTGTCGAATTCAAATGAAGGTTTTCGGTGCAAAGTTAAAATCAGAAACAGTTTCATTTAAATGTAACACACAGATGAACATGGTATTCTTCCTTAACCTGTGATAAACAGCTATCTGTTTGCTGCACCATATTACTACGGGTTTTCCAACAACAGGCTGCAGGCTTACTGCAAGCAGAACCTGGAGATGAACGTCACGGTGGAGAACGTCTTGCAGGTATTTGTTTCCCCCCGGGAAGGAGGAGTGACCTACTTGAAAATGTTGTTTTAAAGCAATGTTCTTCTGCACAGCCAATCATTTACTCTCTCCCTTCTCTCTCAAACCTTCAGATTCTAGAGGCAGCTGATAAGACCCAGGCTCTGGACATGAAGAAGCACTGCCTGCACATTATTGTCCACCAGTTCATTAAGGTGGGTGGGCTTGTATCTGGGGCCCTAGGGGTTTGCTGCCCACTCTTTGCAGCTGAGCTAACCCTGTAGGCTCTGCTTCTCAGCGGGAGATGACACCTCTGACCTCCTGGTGGATCAACCCTCCACCTTCTGCGTCGAGAGGAGACTGTTTACAGTTTGGCCGGCTGTACAAGCACCCCCTCACATAGCGACGAGGGTCATAGTGCGACTCTGATTATTGTTTGTTATTCAAAGAAACAGCGAAGCAGCTAATTCTCACCCTGCTTCACTGCAGTGTTAGCTCTATTGTTAATGTTTCTGCTTCTTTCTGTTTATCTTCATTTTTCCCCCTGCACGAGCAATCAACCAATTGCTGCTTTTTCCTGATTTGACTGTTTGGCTCATTGTCTGGTCTTAATTTATGGCTCATTTTTTTCTTTTCTTTGCTCTCCTCCCCTCCCCAAAGGTATCCAAGCTCCCCAACCTGCGGTCTCTCAGCCAGCTGCTGCTGTTGGACATCATTGAGTCTCTAGCTACACACATATCAGACAAACAGTGTGCCGAGATGGGCTCCGACATTTAGGATGACGCCGAGAGCCGGGCTCTTTTCTCCTCTCTCGCAGAAGCCATACATCACCGCTCCACCTACTTCTAGCCATTCCCTCTTCCCATCCGCAGTACTTTTCTTTATGTTGACCCTTGTATGACTTAACCCACATACAGTAGATGGCAATTATCCATGCTGTATCAAATCGTTTTTACTCTTAAAGAGGAGAGACACCACATTCGGTTCTATTTTGTTAAATTGTCTATAAATTCCCTTTTTTATGTTTCGTTTGTAATTTATTTATTTTGTATTACAGAAGAAAAAGTTTGCAGGGGTTTATACTGCTCAGTATTGCTGCTGCAGTTTTTTATAGATATGCAGTGGACTGAAATGAGTCTTACTTGTGACACTAGACAGGTTCAAGTATTGCTCTCGCTGTTATCTGCTAGTTCTCTCGTCATCCTAATGCAACTTGATCAGAGTATATATAGATGGATTATTTATCTATAAATCTGTATTCATCACTTGTATTATTCTCAACTCTGACTCTGTTGACAAGCCTGGACTTCATGTTGTAAGGAATCAAAATCATGATCTGGAAAATAATTAGAACGTACCTGTCATAAAGCTATTTGTTTAGTTTGTTGTTGTCCTCGGCACACATCTTTGTAATACTAATCATCTCCTACATTTACTAACAGACGAGCTGTCTCAATAGAGCAATGTGTATCTAGTGACATCAGTATGCTGTTATTCAATATTTACCGACATGGGTTTCATGTATTTAAAGCCTTAATAAATCTTATACAGAAAAAGTCATGTTGATCTGAGTCTCTGTGGAACTGACTTGATATCCATCCATTAATGATTAGGCCACAATATCACTATCTGTCAGTTTTTAGTGAACAATCTTATGGTATTCAAGTTATGGCACAAACATCTTTCGTTATTATGAATAAATAATAAAATGTACACTGGTAAAAGATAGATGATTTTTCCCGTATGAAGCCCAGTATTTCATTTGTTACTTACTACTCTTAACTGTGTCAACACAAATTTGTTATGAACAAGTGACACAATTTGACACTTTATTCATTGATAACTTTAGCTGATTATAACAGGGTATCATCTGATATAATAGGATGAAGTAAAATAATTAAGTATATAATTTACTGTGTATACACCATATGTGTAATTAACCATACCTGTAATGAGCTGGAAAAACTCCAAATGCTTTAGAATTGCATGAATTTGAACATTTAAAGGTAGGGTAGGTAAGAATGGAGAAAACAGCTCGAGTGCGCTAGAATTTGAAAGTACGCAGGCGAAAAAAATCTGCCCCTTCCTTCAGACTTCCTTACAGAGGGCCTCCTCCAACACACACGAACGCGCACATGTCCAATGAGGGCACGAGATAAGTTTGTGCACAGATGGAAGGCTGACAGGCAGGTAGGCCATCCACTTATTTTAGCCGGGCCGGTGAAAATAATTGGTCTAGGAGCTTATTGCTATCGTGATGTTAAGAGCATTCCATGGAATATAACAAAAAGTGTTTCTGAAGTGAATTACCTACCCCACCTTTAAGTGATCCTGTGTATTAAATAAGGGTTTGACGTGTCATTGTGCCCTGCAATGGGTATAACTTAGACTGTGTCATCATAAATATAATGGACAGTGACACTGACTGAAATCCTTTGTAAAATGCATTTCTCCCAAACAAAGAGCTTCTCTTGAAACTACGCTGTTTCTGCTCAGGCTAAGCTGCAGAACTATAGGTTACTTACGTAACCCCAGTTCTCAGAGTAACATGAAGTGAGATGTCTCACTATGGGATGCGCCTCAACGCGTATGCAAACAGAAGCATCAATCTCATTACGCCAATCCTGATTGGCTGGTGATCTTGACGTCTACGTCAGGGAATCCACCCCCCCTTTAAGTAGCTTGCGCTACATCGCAGCGTCATTCAAAATAAGCACCTCTTCTCGCTTCGCCTTAGCAAGAAGGGCCGTCTGGTGAGACATCTCACTTCATGTTACTCTGAGAACTGGGGTTACGTAAGTAACCTATAGTTCTCATTCATAACACTCCGTTCGATGTCTCACTATGGGATATTGAAACTCCAGTAATGCTAGACATGCTTATCTCGAAAATCACCAAAACAACCAGAACTTAACAGGTAGAACCCTGTCTCAACACGGAGCCCAGCACTGCGCTGGCCACACTTGGAGCAGAGACATCTAGCCTGTAAAAGCGGACAAAAGTGAGCGGTGAGGACCAGCTCGCTGCTGCACAAATGTCTTGGATGGAAACACCCTTGAACAAAGCCCAGG
>NW_011345873.1:329510-347590 GCF_000735185.1 Notothenia coriiceps | reverse complement strand
AATTGTGGAAGGTTTCTCACTCTTCCCAAAAGACATGTACAGCTTCGTACTTAAAGGTAGGGTAGGTAAGAATGGAGAAACCAGCTCGAGTGCGCTAGAATTTGAAAGTACGAAGCCGGAAAAAATCTGCCCCTTCCTTCAGACTTCCTCACAGAGCCCCTCCTCCAACACACACGGACGCGCACATGTCCAATGAGGGCACGAGATAAGTTTGTGCACAGATGGAAGGCTGACAGGCAGGTAAAAATAATTGGCCGTGCTTTATACAGCACCACGGCTTCCACAGATGACATTTTGTTATGTATTTATTGTCAAAGCTTTTAATATATTCATTGCTATCGGGATGTTAAGAGCATTCCATGGAATATAACAAAAAGTGTTTCTGAAGTGAATGACCTACCCCACCTTTAAGACTTATTTTTGACTTGCAGAACATCAATCAATATCACTCATGTGGAAGTCTCCTAAAAGTTTTTGTTTCTCTTTTTGGAGATTGCCTGGCAGGGTCACGACAAGACCTTGTGGTCACTGCACCTGACCAAAAATAGTCTGACACATTAACCCTATTTAAAACAGAAATGTGTCACTTTGACACTTTGGTTGTTGTATAGATTGACCAAATAAGATAGCACGTGTTGATTAGTGAGTTTGGAGTTACTGGTAGGTGGGTTTTGTTACAAGGCAAGCTGTTTTTCCACATTAACAGTCTTGCTAACATGCTAAGCTAAGCTAACTGGATGCTGGTGTTTGCTTGCTTTTTCTTCATTTCAACGTACTAATACTATTCCTTTAAGACAACCTTATGAAGAAACAGGGTGTCCATACACTGTTTTAACTTCAGAAAGTTAGAGCAATGACGTTTTATTTTAGGTTTGCTATAGTGACTCAGCATTTTTCTCCAGGGAGCAGTCCAAGGTTGAACAGTTCTGAAACTCTGACTAGTTCCTATTTCTTCTCTGTCTTTCCCTTGGGGTATTGGGTCCTCAAACAGCCGGGCAGAGGATAGAGAGATATGATGGACTACACTTGATACATGGCGGCCAATATTTGTTTTGTGTTGAGAGACAAGCTGTGTGAGTAACAAAATACGGATCAAAACAGGAAAGAAATACAGTCCTCTGCAATCTCCTGACACAAGCAGATTTCTAAACAAACAGCTTTTTTTATATAGTGCGTAAACACTTTTGCAAAATTGCTTAATGCCAACATGTCATCTCTTGAATACTTGACAGACTGTGAAACGGTATCAATGAAGTGTTACATCAGCAGTTAGAGATTGTGTTGCAAAAACAAAGAAGACACATGTAATTCACACTTGCGCAGGCCAGCAGATGTTACAGAGATATGACAAACTGCAAGGCGGCTCATATTAGTGAAATGCTGAGCTGCATTACCCTGCAGGTCAGGAGCACCTCTCTGATTGGCTGCGTTGCCTGAACAAACAACGCTAACACAGTATGTCGTCGTCTTCAAACAGATGCCAGTGTCCCTGGAGACCGCTGCGCCTGGGTCCAATCCCCAGCTTCGCACCAACTGTTTTTCTCGGGAGTCCCAGAGCACATTTTGACACACAAACACACACTCACACACACACACACACATCTCTAAGCCCCAACCACTGGTCCCAAATCGGAGCTAAATATAGGCGGTGAGGTAGAGATATAGGTAGTTGTCAGATGAGGCCCCATTATCAGCCGCTGAAAGTGAGCCTCCATAATGACCAGCCGCTGCACCTGTCTCTCTGCGAGGCCTGCTCCACACACAGGCACTCGGGTCAGACTAAATATAGCCCCTCTCCCTCTTTGTCTCCCTCCATTGCACCACTCGGCACCCCGCCCTCAAACCCCCCACCCACACACACCCCTCTTTTCAATCTCTAATTTGGAGCAAACTAGGTTCAGTGGCCAGGCAGGGCCTAAACACTTACACCATCCCTCTTTCATCTCGTCCCCTTTTATAGAAACAAGATGACATTACAGTGGGCAGGAATTACCAACAGGGATCTATTGGCACCACAGAGGGGGCCATTAAATGTTATCCACTCGGATAAAAGGGGTGATGTCTGTATGTGTGAGTCTATCTTTGGCCAGCTATAAAAACCTTCCAATAGTGGAGGGTCACCATGAAGCGGACCACTTTTTTCCAAGCCACATGGTCTTTTTAAATCCGTGAATGTATCTGCTTTGTTATTTTTGACATTTCAAGTTGGATTATAAAACACATTGTTATGAAATACACTTTCCATTATTTTTGAGGGATTTTGCCACAACCCACAGCCTGTTAGTTTTCTCTCAATTTTCCTTTTCTTTTCCAAACATTGTTCACCGTAAGAAAATCTTGTTTACTGGAAACTGCAGGGAAAAATGTGTGGTTTTATTTGAAACAGAAAAACCTCTTTAAACTCCAGAAAACTGTATTTAAAGTAAAGGACATATAGAGAAATTCATAGATAATATTACAGGTAAATACCACCCAAACATACACACTTTTGCCCTGCTCTACAACTAATGTGCTAAAAATATGATTGGTTTCATTTATTGGAGTTCAAACGCTGCTACAAATATGTATTTATTGAAAATGTTTACGATAACACAATAGAGGATCATTTATCTCCATTGTGGTCAATCAATAATGATTATGGCTTCCCTTCAGCTGTTTTAAAATCAGTACGTTGTGAAAAGCAGAGGGTTTCATGGTTTATTGCACTGACTGATGTTGTTGTTCAGAGTACTAATAATGTGGATTACAGGAGAATAGTTCTATCCCAAAGGTGACATTTCACGAAGGAATATTCTCTATATGTAGTTTTGCAGACCTGCGAGAGTCAGTAAGGGTAATTCCCAGGAGTAAAGTGAGAATATTATTGACAGTCACATTACCCTCCGTCTACTCTCCTCCGTTTGGCCGCTGACAAAAATGTTGAATACTGCAGGCGGTAAAAACATCCGCAGTGCCAGCACCCAAGAGGAGAACGACTTTCCGAGGTAATAAAAGATGAGACGGAGTGATTAGGGAAATGCCAGCGAATGGCTGAGAGGCGTTGCACCTCACTCCTGCTCCTTACAAATGGCAGTCAGGGTTACTGCTGACAAAGGACAATGCATCAACCTGCTAATCCTCTACAACGAGCCACGGATAGAAACATGTATGTCCTACATCTGCATCTTCACACCTCTGGACTCATAAACTACAATTACTGAACTATTTTGAGGTACTTTGAGTATTTCCATTGTTTGCTACTTTTTCCATTTGCTACAATTCAGAAGCAAATATTTACTTTTATTTTGTACATTTTACACCATTACACTTATTTGGTGATGTTAGTTTATTTGCAGTCGTACAGTGATGAGACTTATACCCATGGAATCTGTGGAATCTCAGCTTTCATACCTCTGGAGTCATAAACTACAAGTACTGTACAATTTTGGGGTACTTACTTGAGTATTTCCATTGTATGCTACTTTTTCCTTTTGCTACAATTCAGAAGCAAATATTTCGTTTTATTTTGTTCATTTTACACCATTACACTTTCATTTCATTTCATTTCAAACCTTTATTTATCCAGGTGTATCCCATTGAGATCATTGATCTCTTTTTCAAGGGAGACCTGCTCAAGTAGGTTCCACATGAAACATAAAAACATACAGAACAACAAAAAGGACATCTTACAGCGTCATTACAGGGTTTACAATGTACATAACTATCCACATGAGCAGGTACCAACAGCTTCCGATTGTGTAGCATCCAACCGAGCTTCAAAAACATTTAGTGGCACCAGATTGCTCAGTTTCCATTTCAATTGCAGACTATTCCAAGACAGTGGAGCTGCACATCTAAATGTTATCTGCCCTAAGACAGTCCTAGCAATTGGCACATTTAATAAAACTACAGCATGCGATCTCAGGCAGTAGCCACTTACAATTCACCGTGAGATCGGGGAGCAGATGTAGGATGGAAGTTTCCCTAACATGGCTTTGTATATGAAAATGTACCAGTGACTGAGCCTCCGTACAGTTAGCGAAGGCAAACCAGCCCTTGCATACAGGGTACAGTGATGGGTTAATGCTTTACAGTTTGTCACAAATCTCAGTGCACTGTGATACGCAGCATCTAACTTGTTTGGTGATGTTAGTTTCTTTGCAGGTTCATATTAATAACAAAACATATAAATAAAGTTAATTTTGATGGTAAATGGTCNTTACATTTGTTGCTTTGTTACTCTTGGTCTTTAGTCTTTCGTGTCTGAGTCCTGTCTGTTTTTTATGTATTTATGCTATGTTTTTATACAGTTGTTGATGTACAGCACTTTGTTCAACTCTGTTGTTTTTAAATGTGCTATAGAAATAAAATGGATTGGATTAAGTATAATATTACATCACTACATTACACCACTGATAACTATTCTCAAAACATTTAAAACACATGTCAAGATCAGTTTCTAATCATCACTATGTATGCAGAGCAGTAATCCAACACCAAGTAATGTATTAAGGACTAAGAGAAGCTGCTGGGGCCAAGCCTCCCCTCCCCGAAACGAAATGTAACACAGAGGAGCTCCAGCCCTGGAATGCAACCCCGGCTATATTCACTTCTCCCGGCAGCGACTCGGAGACACTGTGCACCACCATGTTGGACATTCATGTATTTTAATTATATGATCAGAGTTCCTTGAAGTAATACACTGGCTCGTTGGGCTGGAGAGAAGCCAGTTTGCTTAGTTACTGCTGTCTTTATATACTTTCCAAAGGACTTTAGATGGAGGTAACAGTGCCACTAATGACGTAACTACCATGGGGTAGTGGTGGTTTAATGGATAGTGAGGTGGGCTGAAGATCAGAAGGTTGTGAGTTCAAATCCCGCCAGGAACACCACCACTAGTGTGCCCTTGAGTAAGGCACTTAGCCCTTAGTTACTCCAGGGAGAATGTCCCTGTAATTCGTCATTGTAATTCGCTTCGGATAAAAAGAGTCAGCTAAATGAAATGTAATGTAAACGTATTGTTTATTCATTTATAAGCTGGAAGGATGAAAGATTTATCCAACAGATAAATAGATACTGTATGGAAATAAAAAATTATGTGAAAACCTGTATTTTCTGTGTTTCTCATGTAAAGCCTGTTTTTCCAAATATAAACGCAGTACCAAAACATTTTCATGTGATCAAAAAACAATAGTAACATTGATTGGGTCAATTTAAAGAACTGCTGTGATTAAATAAATTGTCAATCAATCTGGGAATTTAATTCTTATGTAACAAAAAGTTTTATGTGCATCAGGAAATATTGCCATCCTGTCTTATTTTTGCCGTGTCAGTGGACTTTAAAGAAATACTACAGTTGCTTATTATGAGACATTTAATAGTAGTAAAACTTGATGAGGTCAACTCATAATAACCCAGAAACAGAGATTACATTAATGTGTTACAATTTGATTCAGAAATGAACAATTAAACACATGCAGCTTTTAGGTCACTTAGGTCAGAAATGTTTTCTTAACAAAAATTCACAATTAATGTCATTATGCTATCACTCTGCAAGCTGACGGGCCTATGGAGTATATTGTGTGAATGGCAATAAGAATCTATAACACCTCTGTCTTCTGGTAGTGCCTTGTCCTGTGCTTTGCCTGCGGGCTGCGTGGCTCACTTGGTGGCATCTGTTCGTAGTCCCCCATGCACACAGCCACAAAGAACAGAGTCCCTCCGATGATCAGAGCAAGACCTCCAAACCATCCCGAGAACATCGCCTCGCCGTACTCCCAGCGTGGCATCACATCAGGAAAACCCTTGTCCCAGAACTCCACCACAGTTGTGTAGGCCACGAGAGAGACGGGAGCCAAAGTGGTGAGCCCGGACACCCAGGAGAGCACCCCGCTGAAGACGAGGAGCAGCCTCTTCACGCTGGGCTGCCCAACACACATGTCCACCCCCTCCAGCCCTGGGAAGGCAGCCATGACAGATAAACCTCCAGTGACTATGGACACCGACATGAGCACCCTGGAGACCTGCAGGTCCATCGGCAGCCCCATGATGGAGTCGTAGGCCTTACACTGAATTCCCACCTCCTCGGTGTAAAGACAGGTGTGCCACAGTCCAGAAAACCAGTTCTCCACTTCGTTCAGGTCGGAGTTCATCGTCTTCCAAAATGGCAGGAAGGTGGTGATCAGACATGTGACCAAACCCCCAAACGTCACAAAGAGTGCAGTCCTTTGCATCACTTTGGTTGTTAGAAAAACCATCTTCTGCCCTTCTGAATCCTGCTCAGGTGTATGCAACAACAGGCTGGGAGATCCAGAGTGGCTGTTTGGCCCGTCCCACCTGCTGAGGTTCAGGACCAACCGGGCCAGCCCACTTATTCAGCCTCCTCAGAAAATGGGAGATAATCCGGGGCTGTGGCATGACAACAGACATACTGTTATTTTGTCAGTGTTCAATATCATCACAGGGAACAATGAACTCTGTTGATAAAACTAAATATGTCCAGCGGGGATCTGGACTGTGTGCGCGCGCACAAGCGGACTTAAATGAATGAAACATGAGCAAGCTGGGCATGGGAGGTGCACAGGAAACAAGAAGACCTATAAGCTACTCCAGAAAGAGCTACAATGTCCTGTTTCTGTGAAATTCAGTCCATCTTAACAACATGTAATTATTCCAGATGAGTTGTTCCACTGATGTCACAGATGAGACTAGGGAATTAATTTGTTTAAGACATTAATGCTCTTTCAAGCTTTCGATTTGCCAAGTGTATCAAGTATCTGGACTATGAATAGCACTTTGTACTCACTGCAATGCTACTTACAACCGAGTCCAAAAGAGTCCAACACTTTGTGAATTCCTCTGAGGGTCTTTACAGATCCTGCAGTACAACTGGCAGCTGAGAGAAAATTCAATCTACTGCCTCAACAATTAGGTCAACCTTTATTCTCAATCCCAAGAGTAGAATCTATTACATAACATATACAAAATAAATGGTAAAACAGTATTCTTTCCTGCAATCATTCAATTTTATTTAAATCACACTTAACTCAATAGTTTAGGGTGGCCTGATTGTCTTGAATATTGTGAAAGGACAAGCATTTCAAATACATTTGAAAGGGAGGTAAAGTTTGCATTCATTAAATAGAATTAGTCTAATTTACTTTAAATTAGCTCTTGAGAAACTCAAAGTCTTTGTAAGTGCAAAAAATTGCTGGAGCCAAGTGAGTTCCCCCTCTCAAAACAAGGAGCATTGTCTGACCTTATCATCCATAGATCTGTGGAAACTGAAACTGCTGAAGGACGTGGCTAATTTGATGAAGGATTAACCTTCAGTTTTCTTCACATATTGAACAGGTTACAATGGCTTTAGTTTATGGCGAAGGTCTGTGAAAGAACTTCCTATTTGTTCAATAGAAGTATAACTATTGTTATAAAATGCATTTGTATATAGGCCACACCACAGTGAGTCTTTGAGAAGAAACTGTATCATTTTGTGATTTGAGTTGTTGATTTAGAGCATGGTTTTAATCTAAGCTATCATAAATTAAACAAATCACTGAGCAAGTCTAGTCTGACTGCATATCAAGAACGAGAGGCCATCCTCAGTTCTCATTCATAACACTCCGTTCGATGTCTCACTATGGGATGCGCCTCAACGCGTATGCAAACAGAAGCATCAATCTCATTACGCCAATCCTGATTGGCTGGTGATCTTGACGTCTACGTCAGGGAATCCACCCACAATTTAAGTAGCTTGCGCTACGTCGCAGCGTCATTCAAACACCTCTTCTTGCTTCAGAGCACATCTCGAATATCAGTAGCCGGGCTAGCTTAATGGTCAACAGACTGAACCCAAGGTAACATTCGGTCGACGGGCGCTTGCCGGTTACTTTTTTGCTTTGCAGAAGAATTGAACAAATATTAACACACCAGTTAATATTGTAATCTGCCCCGCCGTTTTTTCTTTCGAAATAACGGTAAGGTTTGATTTTTTTCTTCAAACAGTAACATACCTGTTGCTAGTTTATCCCTCCGTGCCGACACCACGGCGAGCGAGGAAGGACTCTTCTCTCCCTCACACCAGAGGAGACGGAGATAAGAAACATATTAACACACCAGTTAATATTTTTTAAAGAAAAATCTACCCCGTCTTTTTTGCCTTTCGGAATAACGATAAGGTTGGATTTTTTTCGGTAACATACCTGTTACTAGCTTGTCCCTCCGCGCTGACACCCCGGCAAACGAGGATGGACCCTTCTCTCTCTCACACCAGAGGAGTCGGAGGCTCGGCCCTGCGGCTGCGGGTTTAAGATCTCGGGCACGGACTCACACCAGGTCTGCTCGTCCTGCCTTGGGCTGGAACACGCCCAGGAAGCTATCGATACCCCCGGTTCGTGAACTACCACTTCGCCCGTNAATGATCCCAATACGTATGATTGTATGAAAATATCTTAAAATAAATACAAATGTATTTATTATAAATGTTAGTCCTTAACATCTATCACTGTGTATATCACCATTGATATACACAGTGATAGATGTTAAGGACTAACATTTATAATAAATACATTTGTATTTATTTTAAGATATTTTCATACAATCATACGTATTGGGATCATTTGTATTAATGTGGACCGGAGGGAGAGGGTGACGAGCACACATTTCACTTTCCGTTTTTATTTCAATTACAACTTTGGTCATGAATAATATGTTTCTCTGTTGTCCACGTTCATAAAGCATAAAACAACAGCATCAGAGCAAGGTGCAGAGTCTCTAGATGAGTTTACAGTAGTCCCTTGTTCTTATTAAACATCCATGTAGTTTGTTGTATAGAACACTGTAGTTCTCATTCATAACACTCCGTTCGATGTCTCACAATGGGATGCGCCTCAACGTGAATGCAAACAGAAGCATCAATCTCATTACGCCAATTCTGATGGGCTGGTGATCTTGACGTCTACGTCAGGGAATCCACCCACCCTTTAAGTAGCTTGCGCTACGTTGCAGCGTCATTCAAACACCTCTTCTCGCTTCAGAGCACATCTCGAATATCAGTAGCCGGGCTAGCTTAACAGTCCACAGACTGAACCCAAGCTAAGATTCGGTCGACGGGCACTTGCCGGTTACTTTCTTGCTTTGCAGACGAATTGAACAAATATTAACACACCAGTTAATATTGTAATCTGCCCCGCAGTTTTTTCTTTCGAAATAACGGTAAGGTTTGATTTTTTTCTTCAAACAGTAACATACCTCTTGCTAGTTTATCCCTCCGCGCCGACCCCACGGAGAGCGAGGACGGACTCTTCTCTCCCTCACACCAGAGGAGACGGAGATAAGAAAGATATTAACACATCAGTTAATATTTTTTAAAGAAAAATCGACCCCGTTGTTTTTTCCTCTCGGAATAACGATAAGGTTGGATTTTTTTCGGTAACATACCTGTTACTAGCTTGTCCCTCCGCGCCGACACCCCGGCAAACGAGGATGGACCCTTCTCTCCCTCACACCAGAGGAGTCGGAGGTTCGGAGGCTCGGAGGGCTGCGGGTTTAAGATCTCGGGCACGGACTCACACCAGGTCTGCTCGTCCTGCCTTGGGCTGGAACACGCCCAGGAAGCTATCGATACCCCCGGTTCGTGCGGGCATTGTGCCCGCTTCACCATCAAGAGCCTCCGCCNGAGTTGAACAAAGTGCTGTACATCAACAACTGTATAAAAACATAGCATAAATACATAAAAAACAGACAGGACATGAAACAAATGTAAAACACGAAACAATGAAACCAGATCAGAAGGCACAGACTGAAAAACTCTCCTACATGACGTACAAACAATACAAAACACTAGTAAGATAAAACCCAAATTTAAAAGCACAAGTGTCACCTGGTCTGTAAATGCCAGGGAAAAGAAGTGGGTTTTTAAACAAGATTTCAAAACGGGCAGAGTTGGAGCAAGTCTAACCTGGAGGGGCAATTCGTACCGTAACTTTGGAGCTGCAACAGCAAAGGCTCTGTCTTAAGTCTTAATTATGATTTTTGGCTACTTGTACCTTGCTTAAAATGTTTTATTTAAAATTCAGATCTTTAGCTTATACAAAATATAAATAAACAAACTTGTTAGTAAACAAACTAAGATGTATAATTATATGTTAAAATCTCCAGCAGTGGTATAAGTAATTAATTAAGTATAGCTCCACATTTACCAGATGTGATGAACACATTATTGCATAACAATTATAATCCAGTAGTTTAATATATATGATTCTAGAGAGAGAGACCAGTTTCTATGAAGAGTGTCTAGACCAGAGGTGTCAAACTCAAATACACAGTGGGCCAAAATAAAAACATCGGTACTAGTCGAGGGCCGGACTGGTTCAATGTTTATTGCAGAACTTATTGAAATGAACTCATTGCACATATTAAACCTGGAACTAACAAAGCTTAAATGATAGCCTATAAAAACAACATTAAACATTAAATAATCAGTTGCATTCATTTCTTAAGGCTCTATCTGAAGCTTTTCCAGAGTCATTTCTTATGATTACATTTTTCCACAGGCCAACAACAGCTTCAAAAAAACTCTTTCTCGCAAAGAAAAAAACAAACATGCCCTGTTGTCGTGAGAGAAAAAGTGCAGAAGGAAACATCCATTAAACTCAGTGTGCTGCTCTGTGATGCTAGTTCAAGCCAGATACTTGGCATCTCATCTTGGGAGCAAGTTCATCTATGTTTGGGCTCAGGCTCTGAGCTGAGGAAATCCTCAGGATGGAGTGAAGGTGTGCGTGCAATATACCGGCGGGCCAGATCTAATAGTAATGAAAAATTATCCTGCGGGCCGAAATTCAATCCACCAAGGGCCTGATTTGGACACCGGGCCTTTAGTTTGACACATGTGGTCTAGTCTGTAATGGAATACCACACCCTCAAATGATCATTTTGAACATTAATAACTTGACCTTGAAATGTTGGGGGAAAAAAGAAAAATCTTGATGACTTCAAGTAAACCTGGGACCGTGTTTGATAGCAATTCAACCATTTCAAAACATCTGTTACAAATTCTCACAGAACTTGTCAGTTCATTACTTCCCAAACAAATGTATATTTGCAACAACCTTCTTATTTAATCGACTAACATGTCCAAGCATGTTTAGATACTAAGCTTTAACATGCTGATTTGCCTAAGAGACGCACTCTGTTAAGATAAACTAACGGTCAGGTAGAATCCTGACATTAATGTTTTGGCAGGCCATGATCTCTACATTTCAGCATATTAATGATTAATTTCACTTCTGAGTTTGTTGATACTGCAGCTTTCTCCGGACGCAGCAGAAGAGAGTCTCCTTGTAATTCAATTAAACAGAGTGATACATCAGTGCCCCCCTGTGTGACGCAGATCACTCATCTTGTTGAACATGTGCACACCGCCCGCCCCGGCTTCCACTGCATTGTTTTTACATGTGCTTGAACACATGCAGAGAGCAACACAAACACACTGACACTGGAGCACATGTGCACGTGTCAGCTGTCAGCACACTGTAGAAATACAACCACTCTATGTAGCTTGAATACATCTGATAAATGTCTATTGTTTAAAACAAATATTTGAACGACAATTTAAAAACTATTAGGGTTGTTAATGCTGCATCCAAATCATGTCCCTGTGTCAATGCTTCTGTAATTTCCACAGACATGGATCTGATACCTTCAGGTGAATGACCTTGTACCTGCAGTTATTTGAAAGGGAGGTACATTAACTCCCACAGTGAGAGTATGAGGAGTGGAAATATACTCAGTATACCTTTTTAATCCTCCTCCCCCCGCCCCCTCCCCTTACTGAAACTGGGACTTACTGCACCAACTGCACTTTAACGATCTCTCCGATTGTTGCACACTGAAAGAAAAGTAGCACATGTACTATAAGAGTGTTTGATAGTTTGCAGCAATCAGCACTGTGTATGTCCCCTGGCAGCATAGAGTAAATATCACTCTAGTAAGTTTTAACAGTAGCACACAATGCATGAATAGACAGTATGATAAGTGGGCAATCCAACTAGGCAGTGCAGTTAAGTGTGTGTGTGTGTGTGTGTGTGTGTGTGTGTGTGTGTGTGTGTGTGTGTGTGTGTGTGTGTGTGTGTGTGTGTGTGTGTGTGTGTGTGTGTGTGTGTGTGTGTGTGAGTGTGAGGAGGACGGTGAGAATTCATGCTGTGTGAGCATCCCCTCAGCAACTCCATCAATACTGCATACAGCTGAGAAACTGGCAGAGGTCCTCCGTGCTGCATTTACAGGCTCGGCCAGAGAAAGAGAGAAACTCCCACGACCGGTCTGCTCAGTCTGCTTCTGGAGGGGGGCTCTGCCAGGGGCACACACACACTCATACACTCACACACACTCACTTCAGTCTCTGCTGCATCAAGAGGCAGAGGAGAGCCGGAGGAGGGTACAGAGGGACGCACAGACTGGGAATACTCCAGTGGACAGGATTGTTAGGAGACTCATGTGCTAATATGCTACCGTGCTCCACAAGGGAAGCTGAGCACCGGGGAGTTTGACTGGATCATTGCACCTGCTCCATGCACACTGGTAAGCTTCATTTCTTATGAGTCAGGGAAATATAGCTCTGTTGTATTAGTTCCCATCATTATATGTTTGTGTGATGCTCTGTGTAGAGTCAGATCTTACCTGGAGAACCATGGAGTGGTGCAGTATTAAAACTGAAACCAGAAACACAAACTATATTATTTTTTGTTGGATCTGTACATCAGGGCTGTTTTAATAGTTAGTACATCAATAACTATTTAGAAAACTGGATGAGAATCCAATATAACACTGCAAAACTTACACTATTTGATTGATTATGTGTATGTTTTAGTTTCTGTGTGCATGCTGAGAAACCGGTCAATAGCAGAATTGCTTTATGGAAACACAGCTCCTCTGTGGGGGTGTACACCCCTCTGAAAACCGCAATTCTAGTTTTCCATGACATCATGGAGAGGTTATCGCTCAAAGCAGCAGAAAATGACCTGATGGACTACTGCGGTGCCATGCATTGTTCACACGCTTTAGCTTTACACAACAATATATAATATACACAGTAAAGTGGGGGTCAATTTTGAAAGAAAAAATTGAGAGTAATGCAAACGTATTCTCCTCATTGTACCGCTTTGACAGTAAACAATGCTGAAAGAATGCTGGCCAATCTTTGTTTTCTAGATCCACGTGGCATATTTATATTATACTAAACGCCAAAAGTCTTGTTTATGCAGACAGAAAGCACACTTTAGATACTGTTTGGGACTTTATTAATCTGCTGTCAGCTCTCCTGTCTCTGAAATGGCAATAACAACTACCAATTTTACAATACACAAACAGTACAAGCATTTGGAGAAACGTGGTCGAAAATAACCAGAGCTTCTTAATGGGGATTGTGATTAACTGTAATCCACTCTATTCTTTTATAATTAGGACACGTAGGCAATGGAGTAAATAGAAATAAATCAAAAACGTCTTGGCACTTGGGCAGAAAATCTGGTGACTCAATTTACTTAAAAAGTAAACCCTTCAGTTTCTACTTCAACTGTGAACAATCAAAATAAGAAATGCAGAAATATGATTTGTATTATATTTCAAAGAACCTAACACTTCACCGATTGCATGTTCCTTAAGCTGACGTCAAACAAATAGATAACCACTAAGGTGAGAGATAACTTTTTTTCACCCGTTGACTTTTACACAATCAGGGAATGGTTATCTCTGTCTTACACAACCCCCCCTGCTAATGAGGGGGGTAAAGAGGTGTGGTAAAATATTAAGAGTGCAAGTAGATTGTTGTCCTTTATCAGCTGAGGATCAGAGACACCTAATCGTTAACTGCTGGCCAACATACCTGTCAAGCGAGTGTTTGAGACCAGTTTGGAGTTGAATGAGCCACTGAACCAGCAGCTCTTCTTTAATTCAGGTGATCCTGCAAGTCCAGTTTGTATATATTAATCATTGTTGACCACGTTCCTCAATGAAATCACAGTTTGCTGTTGCAGAATGCATTTGTTGAAGGTTTAGGCCAGTTATGAATGATGGTGGGTGCTTTGCTGCTCAACATTCCTGCTTTTTTTCAACCCCAGTTTATAAATCGACCTCCCGCCACCAACCAGGAGTCGCCTTTTGCTAATTCTCCCCTCTAGCATTCCAGTAACAGGTATTACATTTGTAGGGAAGTGAGTGAAACTGACAGCTTGTTTGCAGGCAAGATTATTAGCACTGCATGGGGACAGGCCCAGCAGTGAGAGAGCGGGATCTGCGTCATATGTTGTGGGGACCAAATCTGCTTAACCTACTTTAGTTTCACACAAAATATCTTGGTGGCTTGTTGGAGCTCCATGATGGCAGCTCTTTCCAATCCAATTAGTTGTTCATCACATTTTAAGTGGTGACAAATTATTAAAGTGGCAACATGTGAGAGTGGAGTTTTAATATGTTGCTCTGTGTGTTCAGGGAAGCACACAAGATCAAAGGCTCTGCTGTTTAGGCACGGCTGTCAACTTAATGCAGGATATTGTCAGGGCTTGACCCAGATATTTGGATGCTTAGCGCTTGAATTAAGACTAAAAAGACATGAAATCACAATTTGGAAAATCTGACTTGATTTTAGGGCCAAAAATCATCATCAGCTGTAGTTTTTTTTTACTTAACATTACTTCCAACAACAACTTGTATAGGGAAATATGTCTCAAACAAACATTGAAGGCGTTGTAAAATACTTCACTTAAAGGTGGGGTAGGTAATTTTGGAGAAACCAGCTCGACCAATGAGGGCACGAGATAAGTTTGTGTACAGATGGAAGGCTGACAGGCAGGTAGGCCATCCAGTTATTTCAGCCGGGCCGGCTCAGATGATTGGTCGTGCTTTTTTAAAGCGCTACGGCTTCCACAGATGACATTTTTGTATGTATTTATTGTCAAAGCATTTCATGTATTCATTGCTATCGGGATGTTAAGAGCATTCCATGGAATATAACAAAAAGTGTTTCTGAAATAAATGACATACCCCACCTTTAAGTAGGAGGAGGCGGCGTGTGTGCGCAGTGAACTATTGTGTTGGTGTTCGGATCAGGGGAGCACAGGTTCAAACCCCACTGCAGTCAGCATGTCGTTGTGTCCCTGGGCAAGACACTTCACCCCAAATTGCTCCTGTGGGGATTGTCCACAGTAATTAGTATGTAAGTCGCTTTGGATAAAAGCATCTAACAAGTAACATGTAATGTAAAAAGTACAAACACAACACTGGATCAAAATTCTACTTTATTCAAAGTGCAATGGTGTTAAGCAGCCACACATACTAAAAGTATCAAAATCAAAAGCATTTGTTCTAAATAAAAAATAGCCCTCTGACTATATATATTCCTGTTCAAGATTATTGTTTGGATGATACCTAATGCATCAGTTGTACTGTTGTAGCAGGTGGAGCTAGTTATAAGATACAGTCAGGTATTGAGGTCCAGTGTTAATCACTCTGAGGGGTCATGTGATGATAAATTAGAGGTGAAGATTTCTGGAATACCATAAGGGGCCCAAACTACACATTGTTTTTAGTAATAGGTCTTAAGTGTCTTGTAACTATAGCCGTCAAATAAATTGAGTTCAGTAATAGGTTTTTTTAATGAAAATATTGCAATTACCTTAGTATTATACTTTAGTACAGTACTTTCACCATGCAAACAAATACAATATAACTCACTCTCAGCTGCAGAGTTTGAGCCATGCAGTCGGAGATCTTTCCCATTTCTTTCCAGTGCTCTATTCAACACTGCACACTTTTTTTCCCTGAAGTTCAAGGACATTAAGATGTGCTCAGAATATCAAGCAGTCCTTTGGTTGTACCTCAAAAGGATAATTTGGTGATGGATTGCACCGGGTTGAGCGATTCACCTGCCATCCACTCAGATTCATAGCAGCCAGCGCTCTGTGACTAACTACTGTATGTGTGGGGGAAATACCAGAGCTAGCAGAAATGTAAGGGCAACGTGGCAACACAACAAGGGGGATTTTAAAACTCAAGGGGCCCCTTCTTGCCTTTAAGAGTGCAGTGTGACAAGAAAGTTAATAGGTGTTAGAGAGCTGTTAATATTTAACGGTTACCCATGCAATATGCATGAACAAATCTGGTCTAATCTTGACACTTTACAATCACTTTCTGTAATAAACTACACAAACACAATCAGTCACTATGAAACGAGACAAAATGGGGCCAAATGTTTAGATAATTTGAAAGACGAAATTGTAAATTAAAAGCTACAATTTGAAACTTGAAGCAGTCAAAAAGTAAATTCAGCCAAACGACCTGTTATTTATTTTCAAAGCATTACATCTGATCCGTTTGTCTGAGTGTCTTTTCATGTGTTCCCCTCTGTTCGTGCAGATTATGAGGAGCAGCTGATGTGTGCGATGGCCAGTCTGGACCTGCAGGATCTCTTACACACAGCTCCGTGTTATCGTTACTTCCCAACCAAGCGGCCCAGCCCAAGGATCTGACGCACCTCCCTCCCCCTGGGTGTCCCTCACTCCTGGGCCCACCATGGGAGGATGCTTCTCCAAACCCAAACCAGGTAACGGACATGTTCCCCTATCTCAATCAGAGGCAGGTTACTGTAGTTTGAAAGAAAACGTTCAGTAATCAAGCACCATTATAGCTCGTTCAGGTGCTGAAAAACGAGTGAAAAAAGGTGTTTCCAACAGTCCGCTCTCCTACAGGGGGAGGACAAAATAAGAGCAGCATCTTACAGTCTGATGTTCTGCAACACAACAAGTTGTTATGATGAATTATTGTTTAAATTGACTCTTAAGGGGCTGAAATTCCCTCCATGGCAGTGCTTTGTGCTGTTGTTTTACAGGATTGCGTAATATTGTAAAGTGTTCATTTTGAAATATGTATATGAATAGCGTACTGTTTTCCTCTAGGAACCAGCTATTAGTTTTAAATAAATATATATTTAGGGATGGGTTTTTTTCATATTGAATTTCAGAGCTATCCCGCCTCCAAATCCTGTTATACATGCATCCTGCCTCCTCTGCTTGCACCAAAGTGTTTTGTGTGGGAGGAATTTAAATGCTCTCTGTGGCATCTTTGATCAGGAGGATAACATTCAGAGACATGAATATTACAATTTACAGATCATATTTTGATACATGTTCCACATCAGGGAACTTTTTATAACTGCGGAACTGCAGCATCAGTGTGGCGATGTTTAATTTAGCATCAGATCCAGCAGCATCCAGAGATTCTCTTCAGCTGTGGAAAGCTTTCTCTTTCTTTTCTCTGCAATTGCACCCACTATTACGATTTTCCATTGATTTTAATTAAGGCTTGCTCAGCAGGATAAAATTCCTGCCAGATTACTGTGTAAGAACCGGATGATCAGCACATTTTTCCAGCCGAACAGATACAGCCTGCTGCAGTGAAAAGGGAATTACACAACCGTTGTTTAATGTTAAGAAACATAAATCAAGCTCAATCAAGCAGCGCATCATATGTCTTCAAAGGACAATATCTCCCAACAAATGTACTCTGTTATAGCCTGTTTTCAGGCAGAACAAAATAAGAACGACAAAAACAAACTGCTGGGTTGTTTATTTTACTTTAATTATGGAAATATCATTATTTAAGGCATTGTAATCCTGTCAAAGTATGTTTTGCAACTTACTTATTTATGTTTAGATATAGATGGATTTGTTTTTGGCAGTGTTACCTGTCTCTTCCCTTTCAAGGTTTTTCTGCATCATAATCTTCGGCTTTGTAAAAATAGCCTTATACTCACTAGATGTTAAAAGGGAAAATAAAATAAAGGAGGCAAGTTTCTCCCTTACTCACATCTCCCTTCAGCATGCTTCCTGCAGTCATTTGTTTCAGTTGTGGAGATGTCGCTCTCAATTTGTCCCAAAGTTGTTGACGTCTCTCCTCGCTGAAACGCAAATTCCTCTTCCAAAGCAAAGGTTAAGGATGGAAATACACTGAACAAAAATGTAAATGCAACACTTTAGTTTTTGCTCCCATTTTTCATGAGATGAACTCAAAGATCTAAAACATTTTCTATATACACAACTGCCAAGGCACAC
>NW_011345873.1:291479-328953 GCF_000735185.1 Notothenia coriiceps | reverse complement strand
GCAAATTCCTCTTCCAAAGCAAAGGTTAAGGATGGAAATACACTGAACAAAAATGTAAATGCAACACTTTAGTTTTTGCTCCCATTTTTCATGAGATGAACTCAAAGATCTAAAACATTTTCTATATACACAAAATAACCATTTATCTCAAATATTGTTCACAAATCTGAAAAAATCTTTGATAGTGAGCACTTCTCCTTTGCCGAGATAATCCATCCCACCTCACAGGTGTGGCATATCAAGATGCTGATTAGACAGCATGATTATTGCACAGGTGTGCCTTAGGCTGGCCACAATAAAAGGCCACTCTGAAACGTGCAGTTTTGCTTTATTGGGGGGGTCTGGGGGGGTCCGAAAACCAGTCAGTATCTGGTGTGACCACCATTTGCCTCACGCAGTGCAACCCATCTCCTTCGCATAGAGTTGATCAGGTTGTTGATTGTGGCCTGTGGAATGTTGGTCCACTCCTCTTCAATGGCTGTGCGAAGTTGCTGGATATTGGCAGGAACTGGAACACGCTGTCGTATACGCCGATCCAGAGCATCCCAAACATGCTCAATGGGTGACATGTTAGGGTTAGGGTTAGGGTTAAAACTAACCCCCCCAGACCCCCCCAATAAAGCAAAACTGCACGTTTCAGAGTGGCCTTTTATTGTGGCCAGCCTAAGGCACACCTGTGCAATAATGATGCTGTCTAATCAGCATCTTGATATGCCACACCTGTGAGGTGGGATGGATTATCTTGGCAAAGGAGAAGTGCTCACTATCACAGATTTTTTCAGATTTGTGAACAATATTTGAGAGAAATGGTTATTTTGTGTATATAGAATTTATTTTAGATCTTTGAGTTCATCTCATGAAAAATGGGAGCAAAAACAAAAGTGTTGCATTTATATTTTTGTTCAGTGTAGAATAATAGGGCAGGTACACAAGAACAATACTTCAATGCACGGGTAATATTGGTAATGCCAATATGAGTATATTACTTAGATACATGTCTATTTAATGTTGAACAGTTGATGGCATTAGGTTGGGGAGGAAGCCATTCTTCAGTCGTGTACGTGTATTGTCCTGTATCGTTTGCCAGAGGTGACTAGATTTGAAAGGTGGGCAGGGTGAGTTATCTCTGACGTATCACTGTTATAGATTAGATACATGACTGGCGTGTTGTTTGCACATTTTATAATGTTATTTGTTGCGTGGATAGGTTCACGTTCATGGGTGAAGAGGGCAAACAGGAGTGGGCTAAGCACACAGCCCTGCGGAACACCATATTTCTGGGTGAGGTTGGAGGATGTATGCTTTCCTAACCTGACACTCTGGGCACAGTTTAGACAGAAAATCCAGAGTTCAGTACCAAATAGCTGTGTTCAGGCCCAGGCTGGAATTTGGACACGAGCATGTTGGCAATGAAGGGTTTGAACGACGAACTGAAGTGGAGGAAGAGAATCCTGATGTACAAGTAGGGTCTTTCCAGGTAATCGAATAAGAGTTAACAGATCAACAGAGAATGATGTTATCCTTCCTCTCTTTACCTCTCTGGGACACCTGCAAAGATTGAGCCATGCAGTCAGAGATCTTTCCATTTCTTTCCATTGCTCTATTCAACACTGCAAACTTTTGTTTCTGATGTTCAAGGAAATTAAGATGTGCTCAGAATATCAAGCAGTTGTACGTCAAAAGGGTAATTCGGTGATGGGTTGTACTGTGTTTGTCTAATTTACTGTGATCAGTGTGAATGTGCTACATGTGTTTGATCATGCATTTTCTAAAATAGTCGATTTGTGTGTTGTGCAGTTGAAGTCAAAGTGGAACTCTCTCTCCTGGAAAAAGAAAAAGAGGTGGACGGGCTGTCACCAAACGGCAAAGCGAGTCCCTTTGCCGACTCCAGACCCAACGGGGCCCTGGGACACGGCTCTGATGACGACTCCACCCCGCTCCCCCTCTACCACAAACCACGGGACTATGTGGAGGCCTCCGTCTGTCATGTTAAAGATCTGGAAAACGGACAGTAAGAAAATTATACTACAGCTCTTTTTTGTTTACAACCAAAACACAGAGGTAGAGAAGCTGTTGTGTACTACGATGTTAAAGACACAAATGTTAATCAAAGTGAAAAAGAAATTATCCTAATGCAAAGAGGTGGGGACAAAGTTGGCTCCTGATGTGTCCTTGCTATGTTTAAATAGTGATGCATCTTTTTATGTGTCGTTTTTTTACAACTTTCAAAAGGGGTATGTATTTCCTTAAAATAACAAGGTGCAACTTTTTGTGTGTGTGTGTGGCAGGATGCGAGAGGTGGATTTGGGAAGTGGCAGAGCTTTGTTGATCAAAGAACATGGGGAGTTCTCTGCCATCGCCCACAAGTGTCCACACTACGGAGCACCTCTGGTCAAAGGTGAGTTATATTTATTTTTTTCGGGTGTGATTTTAAAAACAATTTCTTTGTTATAAGCTTGACTTATTAAGATCTTCCCTTGCAGGTGTGTTGTCAAAAGGGCATGTGCGCTGTCCGTGGCACGGTGCATGTTTCAACATCGCAACAGGAGACCTCGAGGACTTCCCCGGGCTGGACAGCCTGCCGATCTTCCAGGTGACCTTCCCCGCCGGTGCCGTCTCTTTACACATTCTCTGCCTTATCATGTCTCTGAGCACCATAAACAAGTGTACACATCACTCATGTTTGTTTGCTTCAGGTCAGAGTTGAAAAGGACAAGGTGATCATTCGTGCAAACAAGCAGGTAACAAGAGAAAGGATGAAGATAATTTATGCAGAATTGGACGTTGGTCCCCTGACTGATCTGAGTTCTTTTTAAATACATTTTCAGGCTCTTCAGTCACAGAAAAGGTCAAAGCCGATGGCCCGATGCTCAGCAGTCATTAACTCCAACACGGGTTTCAGCCATGTTCTCATCATTGGCTCAGGTCAGTGTGTTTTTCTCCCGCGTACAACAAATCAAGCTCTTTTAGACTGTTATTAGCAGCATCGTCCTTCAATGTCTGTTTTTGAATATTATCCTCCTCTTTTATGGTTACCTTATCCGCAGGTCCAGCAGCTCTGGTATGTGCAGAGACACTAAGGCAAGAGGGCTTCACCGACCGCATCGTCATGTGCACCATGGACAGACATCCTCCATATGACAGGCCTAAACTGAGTAAGGTTTGTACACAGACCTTGAACACATAAAACGTGACATAATTGGAGCCAAAATGTTGCGTGACAGACTGCAGAGGTGCTAGAGGAAACAGGAGCTCTCTGGGGAACAGCTACACAACAACAAATAGTTCAATGTTTCATTGCCGTGCAGGAGATTAAAGATACATTTTGTTGATTGGCTGATAACCGATTTAAACCTTTTGGAAAGATTTCTTATGGAAAGATTTCTTCTTGAATTTTGTTTAATTTAATTGAATGATTTGATTGATTAACTAACTTGCTGACCCTTAGTCTTTAGAAAGCACAGCAGAGCAGCTGAGATTGCGTTCTGTGGAATTCCTACAAGATCATGACATTGAACTGCTCACAGAGAAAGAGGTGAGATATGATGACCAATATATTAGTTTGTAACATCTAAATCGATCTTTGGCAATTTTAGCACAAATCCAACACAATAACCTGCATTACCCTGCCATGTTTTCTTTAGGTTGTGGCGATAGACGTGAAAACACGATCTGTGATCTTTGAAGATGGCTTGAGGATGGAGTACAAGAAACTCTTTATTGCTACAGGAAGCAAGTAAGAAACAAACTGCTATTTCACATCATAATTAAGCAGCTGAGATTATAAATAAAAAAACTGACAGCTGATTGCTTCCAAAGACCCAAAACAATGATCTACAAAGGGCAGGATGTCGAGAACGTGTTCCACCTCAGGACGCCTGATGACGCCAACAGCATAGCGAGGCTGGCCAACAACAAGAACGCTGTGATTGTGGGGACATCATTTGTCGGTGAGAAAAATACACAATCTTCAAATGTTTGCTGACTGTGATAGATTCACGGGAAAATAATAATAACAAAATTAGTAGGTGGGTCCATGAGATCTGGGCTCAAAATTAAGTAAGTCAGAGTAAAACACATTTATTAAGTGACTTGTTTCGACTTACAATCAAGTGTAGAAGTAACCTTTTACCTTATCACATGATTAATCACATGTGTGAACAGCCAACCAGAGACAAGGAATGACCATTACCTAACCTTAACCCTATTTGCCCCATTGCTTTACATAAATCCTTACATTTCACATTACTCAATTAAGCTAATATAATCATATTTAGATTTGATTAAAATAAATACAAAATGGATAAAATGGAAACCAAACAGTGACAGGGAAGACAATTCAGAGTCAGAGAAACATGTACATCTGTACAATCATTCAAAGACTGTTTGTCATTTATTGTCCTGTACTGCAGCCATACTATCTTAAGTTTGCAGAAAAAGTTTGAAAATGTTAACTTTAACTTAAGTTTAATATTTCACTTGTATCAGTTTGACTATCCCCGGTGAATGTCAACGCTATAATTCACAGTTAACATAATTTCCATTCTCATTCAGTGACCCTGATGCCCTGCATGGAGAATCTGAAATGTTTCTCCACACATTTATACATTTGTTTGGCGGCAGTGGCTCAGTCAGTAGGGGCTTGGATTGTGAGCCGTAGGGTCGCCGGTTCAAGTCCCCGACCTAAATATGGAGTGTGGACTGCTACTTGGAGAGGTCCCAGTTCACCTCCTCCCCTGCCGTGGTGCCCTTGAGCAAGGCACCGGACATCCCCCCCCACTCCCATTGCTCCCCGGGCGCTGTACAATAGCTGCCCACTGCTCCTAGTACTAGACTCCTGGTACTAGGATGGGTTAAAAGCAGAGAACACATGTCACTGTGTGTGCTGTGTGCTCTGCATGTGTGACCATTAAAGAGGGTTTCATCCCTCCGATTCTTCTGTATCATAACTTGCTATATGAACTGTGTACCGTTTATGTGTTGTGTTTGCAGGTATGGAGGTGGCTGCAGCTCTCACTGACAAAGCTCACTCGGTCTCTGTCATCGGGATCGAGACAGTTCCCTTTAAACATGCTCTCGGGGAGAAAGTAGGGAAAGCCATAATGAAGGTAGGAACTCATCTAAAAGCACCTTAACAAACCCATAGTTATTCTCTTAGGGAAGGGAAAACATCTCACTAGTTTAAATGCAAATCAGATGCATGTGATTAGTCTAGTCAATACCCCAGTAACCACAGGAGAGAGCCTAAATGTTTTAATGCATTACTTAATTCAGCCATCTTGCTGTTAGTGTTTTCCCACGGTAAAAGTGTTGTGTTTTGTCTGCAGCTGTTCGAGGTAAACAGGGTGAAGTTCTACATGCTGAACGAGGTGTCGGAGATGGTTGGCCAACACGGACAGGTATTCAGAAAGTGAGAGAAACAGCATGACATGATGCTCAGCAGAACTACCCTCTCATGGTTAATCCACGATGAAGATGAGAGTGTGTCAGATTTAAAGCTCCTTAAAAGGTGCTGCAAAAGTATTTCTGTAAAAATTAAAACCATTAAATGAGCAACTAAATTAACACTTTAAAGAGCTTAACAATCAAAATAATGTAAGATTCTGATTGAAATGCTTCAAAACTCTCAGGCTGGAATCACATGCTTTTAGGGCTGCAACTGAGAGTTGTTTTAATCATTAATATATCTTCTTATTGTTTTCTAGATTATTCATTTGATCTACAAAATGTCTGAAAAAGAGTAAAGATAGTCCATGCCAGTTTCCAAAGTTCAAGTTGATGTCTTGTGTCCCCCCCTTACTCTTAGTAAGTGGTCAGAAAAGGTTTTTTAGTGGCATTAAGAGTAAACTCCTGAAAGGAAGTGTCAAAGCTGTTAATGTAGCATTATGCATATACAGTACATGGCCTGGACATTTTGTTTTTCCTGTGCACACAGCTGAAAGAGGTGGCCCTGAAGAGTGGTAAAGTCCTGCGAGCAGACGTGTGTGTCATCGGAGCAGGTGAGGTCAAAGAGGATGAAATATGTCCCTTTTTAATCCTGTTATCATTATCTACACAGTGACCAAAACAGATGCCAGAACTCCCTTTCTATGTGTGACAGCAGCTGCATATTCAACCTGTGTTCTCATGTGTGTCTCAGGAAGTATTCCTGCAACCGGCTTCCTGAAACAGAGCGGCATCCACATGGACTCCAGGGGCTTCATCACCGTCAACAAGGTATTGTGTAAAAAGCCTTTAGTCTTCGTGAATAAGCGTTGTCCCATGACGTTAATTTACTCCTCTAAACTGTTTCTCTCAGATGATGCAGACAAGTGCTGATGGGGTCTACGCTGGAGGAGATGTGGTGGTGTTTCCTTTCCCGCCGCGCAACAATAAGAAGGTGAACATCCCTCACTGGCAAATGGCTCATGTACACGGTGAGTATGTCCTCCTGACTGCATATCAAAGGCTGTAATACTTTACTGTTATGATGAATTCTTTAAGACAGGCCTTTAAATGTTTCTTGTTTCTTTCTCTATGCTGACAGGAAGGGCGGCGGCTCTCAGCATGATGGGCAGAGCCGCTGAGATCAAAACTGTGCCTTACTTCTGGTCAGCCATGTTTGGGAAGACACTTCGCTATGCAGGTAAAGAATGAAAGTATTAAGAGTGGTATTATAAGTCAGACAGGCTTTCTCATATTATCTCCTCTATCCCTCTTGAATTCCCACTAAAATGGTTTAAAGATATCAAATCCCTATTCACTCAGTTCCTTTGGAATAATAAAAAACCCAGAATCGCACATAATAAGTTGATCATTCCAAGATCAATGGGAGGTTTGGGAGTCCCAGATGTATTCCAGTATTATCTGTCCTTCAATGCAAAGTATCCATTATCGTGGGCGTACAAAAGTGCCTCTCCGGTAGGCAGTTGGCAATGGCTGGAGCAATCCATCATGTCTGTAAACCAAAACATATCTCTGGCATCAATGTGGTACTGCCCAAAACCACCACCCTCAATGGATAATACCATAATCCGCTTTTCATGCTCTATTGTAAAGCAACTGCACAGGAGACTCCATATAGAGGGGCTCTCTTTACCATCTTGCCCCATTTGGAGTAACCCCTGTCTTTCTGCAGGAGGAGGCACTTTAAGTAATAATATCTGGCAGAAGGCTGGTATTACTACAATTGGACAGATATATTGAGACCAAACCCTTCCATTTCAACAACTCAAAAATCAGTATGGTCTCTCAGACTCATCTTTTCTATCATATGCACAACTAGCATCTATTATTAGTACAAAATGTAAGGAGGGAGCCATGCCTGCTTCATGTATGGAAGAGGACCAGCGCCTCAAGAAAGCAATCATATCATCAGGTGTGGTCTCTAACATTTATAAATGATTATCTAGGGCTGCCCCGAATACCTATTCTCCTGTCCAACTGTCCTGGGAGCATGCCTTGAATATCTCTCTGTCTGCTTTGCAATGGAACTCCATTTGGCAGTCAGCTATGTTCTCTTCTAAATGTGTAAGATTCAGGATCATACAGTTCAAAATTCTCAATAGAGCTTACATCACCCCTGTTACAAAATCCAAGATGGACAATAAACACAGAGACTTATGCTGGCATGAATGTGGCAAGCGAGGTACATTGTTGCACCTACTCTGGGAATGCCCAGCGGTAAAAAAACTTTGGTCAGAAGTAATATCCTTAATGTCTGAATCTTTAAAAGTTAATTTCCCTACATGTCCCATTGCATGTCTACTGGGTCTCAAGCCAGATGGCAATGTTGCAAGGACTACCAATCGGCTCTGGACATTGGGCTGTTTAGCCACAAAAAGACTCATCCTATTAAACTGGAAGGAACGCAAACCAGCCTGCTTTACTAGGGACTCATGGCTGAGGGAGTATCTGGACCTACTGAACATGGAGCGTGCATCTTCTCTGCTGGGGGATTTTGAGGGGAGACAGGAGGATTGCGGTTCACTGTCCGCAGCTCTCCTATCTAACCCTGTCAATATGGCATCTCCTGTGTAATGTATAATTTATTGTGTATGTAATGTCCTGTGTATGTCACAATCAGCTGTCTTAGGAAGTCATCCTTGCATCCACCCCCCCCCCCCCACCGTTACGTTTAGTTGTTTGTTGTTACATGTTTTGATGTACGGTTTGTTATAAAAAAAAAAATAATAATAATAATAAGTCAGACATGTTGTAAGAGACCAGAGGTTGAAAAGTAGCTATGTAGTAACCACACTGCCATCTAGCTGTAAAAATAAAAATCAAGACCTTAAACTGAGAGTTTGAATTGCACCTGTTTTTCTTTTTGCTGTTGACGACAGACACATACACATGTATTTTTTATTTTAAGGGTATGGTGAAGGATTCGATGATGTCATTATACAAGGTGATCTGGATGAACTGAGATTTGTGGCGTTTTACACCAGGTGCCTACGATTCTTAAATAAACAATCATTGTAGATTTGGTTTCAACTCCTATTGTAGTCTTTAATTGTGATTCCACATCTATTTTCTTATTGTTTTCCTCCCCTGGTCCATCTACAGGAGTGAGGAGGTGGTTGCTGTTGCCAGCATGAACTATGATCCCATTGTGTCCCGAGTGGCAGAGGTCTTAGGATCCGGAAAGACGATTAAAAAACGAGATGTGGAGTAAGTCTCCTTTCAAGACTTAAATCTGTTGCCGGTTACAATAGCTTTTATGTTATTTAGGTTTCTCAGGTTTCACTGTGAAGAAAAGCATGACAAATGTTATCACTCAGACAGGAACACACATGGAGTCGCAGAGCTTGTGACTTCAATCACATGAAAAGTATTATAAAAACGATGGCTACTTCAGTACTGCAGAAAAACAACACAAGCTGTCATACGTACTATAAAAGTTATCATAGGGAAAGTAGTGTAGACAGAGTTTTGACACTATATATATATTTTACCCACTACTTTATCTCAAATAGGAAATGCTGTACTTAGTACATAGTTGTGTAAAGTTTATAATCTGAAGGAATTGCTGTTAAAACAATAACCACTTTATAACACTGTCAGTCACATATATGAGAAACCTTTTAAAGTGTTCATTAATGTTTCTGTCAACAATTGTCAACCAATACCGGCTAACTAATATTTAGAACTGCATAAAAGTGAGTTGAAATATTTAACCATATATTAATATAATGCTTATAAATTCTAAATTTGGGAGGAAGGATTAAACTAAATAGAATTTGAACCACTTCAGTCTCTGAGTGATGACTAAAAGAGGCAATAATTCAAATAATTCCCCTATTATTATTGTGACTTTTAAAGGAACTTTATTCATTTGTTATTAAATGTGTATATTATTTGCAAACCTGACCTGTAACAATAAGTGACACCACACTTAATCAAGGTGCAGCATTACTTTTGCATATATTTCTGTCTGTTTGTCGCTGTGTTTTTGGTCTAATATGACTGTAGTGTTCCTCATATCTCCTGTGTCTTTCGTTTCTAATAATGCAAACTCAAAATGTGAAGGATGTTTTCCAAGGCTTGGCAAGTACGGACAAATACGAGCATGTTCTATTTCAAATGTTACCTGATTGATCATATGTAGGGACTTGATAAACGTGTGTGTGTGTGTGTGTGTGTGTGTGTGTGTGTGTGTGTGTTGTTTTTGATGGTTTGCAGGACTGGAGACATTTCTTGGCTGACTGACAAAGGCTCTCAATGACTTCACATCTGAAGGACTGGAGACTTCACTATGGACACTAATGGTGCTGAGACACTGAGCAGCTATCTCAGTATGGACACACTTATATATACACACACACACACACACACACACACACACACACACACACACACACACACACACACACACACACACACACACACACACACACAGGGGACAGGACCGTGTCTGTTGGAGACAAACTTCCCTGAGGACGACACTGAAACCTGCTTTTGTTCCTGAGAGACACTTTAACGTGACAGATGGAGCCTACACTGTCTGAAGACACTGGATCGCTGTGTTGGCTCCTTTTTGACGATGCTGTAACGTTTCACAAACAAATCAATATTGGATTCGGCCTCTGGGCTGATGCAAGATGTAACTACTTCTACACTTTGTTTATAAGAAGCCAGGGACGGGCATTGGCATTGTTTTGTACAAATAACATTGTATATAGCTGTAATCCTGAATGCACTGTAACAAACTAAGGGCATGCCATTTTAACTGAATTTTCTAAGTTTAAAATAAAAGTGTTGGCTGTGTGCTAGCATACAGGCCTTAGATCTGCATGCTATAGTTTACTATAACAAGAGTTTAACAAGAATCCCCTAAACAGAGATGTTCCATCTAGTTGCAACAGCAAAATAAAGCTCAAATGTGCTAAAAATGTGCTCCATAAAAACCCTGAATGCAGCTTTAACAGACTCACTAACTCACACTGCTTTCATTCAAAATGAATGATAATCTTTAGGTTCACAACATCCTTTATTGGTTTCCTTGCTACTGTAGTAAATTGCACAAATCACATTTAAATAATCATCATACTTTGATCACATAGTAGTGCTTGCACCATAGATGAATGTACTTTATAGAGAATCTCCCCTTCAGCAAATCCAATAGTAGTTGTTTTTATAGCAGCATGTCTACTGGGATATTCTTTGTTACTTACTCAGGGAACTGAGGATTGTTGTCTTACAAAATAAGCAGACATGAATGTGTTGCTTTTCCCCCCAGTTATTGTAATGTAATGTTCAGTCAGAGCTGCTTGTGATGGGTGTGAAGCGGATGGGTGATTACATCCTGCTGTGCTGATGTAACACTTGTCAACTCAGCGTTTTCAAAGCGTCGTTCTTCCTACAGTGAAAACTGGAAGGCCATTTTTATAACTTTTAAATAAAAGTCTTCCAACTACTCACTGCTTTACAAAACGTTATGTTTCTCCATGTTACTCCACCTGTTGTTCATGTGTGCATTATTCAGCTTAATATAACCAGGAGAACAGTAAATGGACAGTAGAGTCAAATTCAGTAGAAAATGTTTAATCATTTGATTGTTTGCAGGATTATGAGAATTCAATGACTTTTATCAAAAAACATTCTAGTTTGTTGAGCCACTTTTTCATACAATACAAATATTTTTTCAAAAAACGACACAGAATAGATAAACTTTCACACACAAGTTGTTGCACACGTTTCACACGGATGTATGCATACACAAAGATTGTCCTTCATGGTGAGGGTACCTGGGAGTTTTCTAACACACAATACAAACTGACAGTGTTCACAATGATATTGCAAACAGCCCCTAGAGCTTTTTCTAAATTATTTGGGTAAAAGCACCTTAAAGATTATAAATATATCTACTAACACTGGAGTAAAGGCATCACATGGCATAATGATACAACTAGATTTAGGTTGCACAGATCTATAAAAACATGAAGGGTTCAGTGCTCATTTACATCAAAGAACCTGAATCACAGATCTCCCATGGTTTATGTGAAAACATTACAAAGATAAGCGAAGGCTTCGCAAACGACCCAACAAAACAAACATCTAACAGTAGGATAGAACAACTTTGGAGTCTTATTGGTAGGAAAATATTTGAGAAAATGTCTGACCAAAATGCCCAAGTGTAATCACAGCATTGCTTATTGCAGTGTTACTAAGTGCACAACATTATAGTACTTTGTTAAGACACATGACAGACTTCAGGACGGTGCTACATGAGAGCTTAAGTTCACAGAGGGCATCATAAAAAATATCGAGTTTAATCTGAAGTAATTAAAAAAGTTTGTAAACATTACCTGCTGTCATCAGCTTTTCATTGTACTAGAAAAATCGAGGAAATACAAATCGATTCACATTATAAAATGTGTTTATATCAAAAAACACAATCCCAGCTTTTCCTGTACTGATTAAAAAAAGGCACTTAATCTTTGATCGAAGCTCTTGAGATGACACATGTTGGCAGTGATATCAGGCTACACACTGAGAAGAGACACACCCGATCACCTGGCTGATGATCATCTGTTTAGAAAACGGATTCAGCTTACCCGGGGTCAGAAGTCAGACTCTGCGGCACACTGCTGCAGGTACCAATCATACAGATTCCCCTGTTGAGCAAAATGAACTGGGTCAGATTCAAATGGCTGTTTTTGTTTTTAAATTAAGCAAAAAGCGGTTCATCTAAACTATTCATGAAATCTGAATGTAGGTTGTTTTATTACAAGCTAGTCTGCCATTCCTGTGCCGGACTAAACTTGCCTTTCTAAGCACATGAGATTCACAGGAAATGGTGCCGCATGTAATCCAGCATTACCGATTGTATTTATTTTGTAACTGATATTAACTGAATATTAACATTTTATGGATAGTGGTACAATTATGGCAGTCAGCAGTGATCATAAATATAAAACCTAAATTATGAAAAAAAAACTGAAAAAATGGACTCAGGCTCAGGTTATAGCTTTTGTCTGTGATTTATTAAAAACCCCTTCTGCATTACGCATATTAATTACACATGGTATAACAGCAGCTATTCTTTTTTTACTAAATATGACACAATGGCACAAAATTAAACTCACCTTCTTCGTTTTGACGATATCCTGGATGTAATCGCTGTACTCTGCCATCGTCCTCTTCTCCTTCTTCGTCAGAGTCTTATTCCCTCGGCTGGGAATGAAGAGCATCACAACAATGTTCGCTTAGAATATCAACAATCAACGTCCTCTGGGTGTGTGTGCTTGTGTCTGAGAGAGTGTGTTTATATTTGTTGTGAATCTACTTCAAACCCTTCTTGAAAAAACTGAAAAAGCTTTCTTTATTTAGACATTTCATGTGGTTAGCGTTTCATTCAAAGTATCCTGGTTCCCCTCTGGACAAAATGACATTACAAATTATTTACCTGACGCTTTCATCCAAAGTGACTTACATACTGTAGTCTACTTTACTACAAAAGCATCTTGTCCAATTTTCTTTCTGATTTAATCCTTTGTTCTACACAAAATCTGGAGGTCTATCAGAACATCCTTAACCCCAAAATAACTTTCACTTAAACAAAACACAGAAAAATAATTTTAGAAGTTGAAGCAAAATAATTGCTTGCTCTATTTTAAAAGAAAATCCTGATTAGTCAATATGAATTGTAATAAAATAATGTTCGGTCGATTGACTCATCAATAATCAATTATTCTGCTTTGAAGCTATTATTCAGCTTGACGTGTGAATATATATGTTTGTATTGAATATTCGTGACACTCACCCTGCAAAATATTTTGCTAGGCAAAGCAGTAGGTAGCAAAAAGCTCCAAAAACGATGACAAATAGTACTTGTCCATCTTCTGGTATCCAGTCCCATAAATACATAATTATTCCCTGAAAGACACAAAGAAAAAACCTTCAGAGAACCAATTAGACTTCAAGAAAAAATAACTAATTATGCAACAAAATTATATATTTTTATTTCAATGTTATTTTTTTCTATTACAAATAGTTACTGTGCGACTCTTACTGTAAAAACGAAGAGGGTCCGAGACGGCCCTTCCCCGAGCAGCTCGTCCAGCTGCACCTGGGAGAAAGTGTTCACGATGAAACTGAGGATGAAGAGGGCGGGGAGGAAGATACCCAGAGCGCCACATAGGAACGAGTGAAGACGGACGCTTTTGTTGTGAGTCACGTCGGCCCTGCGTCCAAACAGAGGAATCTGGTTTTAATATCACATTTTCTGCAGCAGATAACACCGGGTGACTCTTATCTCATCTGTATACACGTGTTGTGGTTTATTTGCTTTCAGATGTCATATTACATCCGGTTATATTGCATTTAACACATATAGCAACCTGTCCTGATCCAGTTTGCTGCTGATGGTGGAACAAATGAGGTCACAGTCTTTCTCCAGCTGGTCCAGGGTCTTCTGCACGGCCTGGTTGATGGTCTTCTCGATGGTTTCACACACCACATCGATCTGGTTCACACAGCGGCTCGGCTGAACAAGAGAAAAGGCCTCATCAGTTTTGAATAACGGTACAAACATGTGAGCAGGGTCTGGACAACAGATCCTGAGGGCCCTGTGATTGACAGTGCATTTACCAGGAAGTGAAGATACTCTTGCTCAGCGAAAATAAATCTGAGGTTGGACGGTGGGCACAAATCTACCGCGCTCCGTGGTTGTAGATCAAAGGATGGTGCAGTAATAACTCAGGACTAGGGCTGCTATAGCCAAAGGTGTCTTATCAAAAGCTATGGTTTACAACCCCCCCTCCCCTCCACTCCCTCGAGGGTTGATAACTCTCTTTGCCATCATATTGCAAAATGAATCACCCTGTTCCAGCCATCGGGAGCCAGCAGGAAACCTGGAGTGGATAATTTACATTTCAGGATAATCAATGTTTGTTGAACCCCCAAGGATAGCAGAGCGCTTTAAATCCAGACCTAAGATCAGACCCGGAGCTGAGGAGGTATGGCGAGAAAAATAATTTAGATCTTATCTCCATAATCCTCCAAATATGTTTTAAATTCTTAGAAGGGCACTAAAACATAATATATAATATAATTACTAAACCTAACCTTTTGTGGGTTGGGGATGTATATCGTAGGCATGTCAAAACCACATTTGTTGAGACCTGGACGGCGACACAGCTCCTGGACTATCTGCATCATCACCCTCTGCAGAAATAAACAAATAGAAGTTATATTTTTAGAATCAACCTTATTTTGGCTACAAGATTGTAGCCAAATAGAAATGAAAAAGGCCATACTTAAGTGAAGGTACCTGTCTGTCTGTGTCCTTCCCAGCTTCATCTGCCTTGCTGAGGTAGAACCGCAGTTTGTCTCCACTTGTCTCACTCAGCTTCTCCACTATGTTGAGTGTGCGTTTGCAAAGCGCCTGGCCCATTGGGTCGAAGAACACGAATACCAAGTCGGCCTGTTCTCCTGCATAAAGATAAAAACAAACTTCCATTAGATCAGTGCTTCTCAAAGTGTGGTCCGCGGACCACTGGTGGTCCGTGAGCGCCCCCTAGTGGTCTGTGAGTATATTGGTAACATTTCACATTTTAAATAAATAAATACATTTAAGTCTTCCGCACTCTCGTGGGAATATCTCCGCAATGGAGCGAGCTTAAGTTTCATGCATGATATAGCCCAGGGCAACACCTACGTCACACATGTTGACGTGACGTAGTTTGTACCATTTTCAGGCGATTTGTAATCTGTTCTAGAAAAACGATGTGTTTTTGGATATTTGTGGAGTTAGGTGGTCCGCGAGTGTGAAAAAGTTTGAGAAACACTGCATTAGAGGAACACACACACATTGAGATTGTACATTGAAACTGCTGCAAAGACATACCCAACCACGTAATGGCGGCGTTGACATCAAAAGGGTAGACCATGTCTCCGTCCACCAGACCTGGCGTGTCCACAAATGTCACCAGACTGAACTTCTTCTGCTTGGAGGAGGAGATCTCAGCAGTCAGGTAGTCCATAGCACCTGGAATAAAACAACAATGTATGTGTACAGGTGCTCCCTTCAGGATAAATGTATAGCAACAGATGATAAATACAAGGTCTCTTCAGGAAGCCGTCACCTCTAATGACCATATTGTTATCTGCCAGTGGAAGCCGCAGTGCGGTCAATACTTGGAAACCCGAGGAAGGCCAATGACGTTAAAGATCAAGAAGAACGCACGTTTGAAATTGCAAGAATGGGCATTTGCGATGATATGGCAAAAAAGTACAGGGTGATTTAGACAAATATTATTATAAGCACTTTTTAAAAGAAAAATGCATCAATACATTCTGGTTAAAAAGCGGCCACACCCTCACAGATTCATCTTGAATTTTAACACGTGAAAACATTTTCTAGGTCTTACGTTTTCTCATAGTCCCTTCTGCTGAGCGGTCTGTTGTCTTGGTTGCACACAACAGCTCTTCAACTGGCAGCTTTAGTGTGGGGCGTGGGACATAAAGCTAGCCAGTGAAGAACGACTGTGAGGCAACGCGCTGTGTGGGGTTCCCTTACTCCACCACAACCACCACACATGAGTCCCCGTCAAACCCAGACTCTGAGCACCAGAACAGCATCACTATTTAGACACTTTTAATAAAATAACCCCATCCCCCCCTCAACACACACACACACCACACACACACACACACACACACACACACACACACACTGGCCTGGGATGACACAGAGGCTGTTTGATAGGAAGCGGGCAGGTGTTAACAGTCAGTACAGATCCCATCCTTGTGCTGCAGAGATGCACATTAGCATTCCCTCATGTTTCTCTTACATCAGCATGGCCACAGTATCAATGCATCTGCTTCCTATCACACATCGGGAAGCTAATTCCCACAGTTAATTTTGAGCAATTATTGTCGCACGCAAGGTGACTAGATGCTCTTATACATATATATGCAGATACTAACAGCTTCATGTTTGATCTCTAACAGGTCGATACTTCCCTCAGACATGCATGCATTTCAACCTCAGGAATTATGTAAGTCCCTCTGAACCTTTGGCTTAGACACAGATGTAATCGTCCACTATAGTGGGAGAAAAGTCCTCTGAGACTCCCAAAAGGTGAAAAGGAGAGTGATACTCTCCGATGGGTGCTAAGTTCCTCAAGTGACTGTAACTGAGAAGGCTGCACTGGAGATCCTGCGCATGAGGAAAAGGGCAAAGGCTGCAATAATGCTGCATCAACCAAGACTAAAAAAGAACTTGTTGGACTAAACAGGTCAAACTATGTCTAGCACAAATACATATAAAGAACATTTGTAAAAGACACAGCCACAAATCTATGTAGTCCAACAATATAGTACTTACATCCCACAATATAGCACTTTAAAAACTATCCATTCACTTGCAGCTCAAAGTCTTGACAACAGGTTGAAAATATAAAGACATAAACACCCCTTATGTAAGTCTAAAACAATATTAAGAAGTCTCTCCTAAGCAAATCCCAAAGGAGATCAAACTGCATAGCATCAGCAGCTATACTCCCACATAAGGAGTGGTGTTTTTCTGATGAGTCATCCTGAGCCACTGTGACAGGTAAACAAACGCTGATATTTCCAGAGGCGACGTTGAAGTTGAAATAAAAAGCTTGCTGGTATTTCGTTGGTGTTGCTGAGGCTCTGCAGAGTGGAGCTGTTGCTGCTGCTGTGGCGTCTCTTATGGCTGTGACATTTCTCAGCAGCTCCTCCTGACTCCACTGCACTGCTGTCAATGGGGCGTGTGACTCACAAGCCATACAGCGCACTCAGTGAACCTTCACTCTCTACACACTCACCGTCAAACGCATGCACATACATTAGCGCCCTCCCCCCTCTATGCTGATGCTCCCACTCAGAGAGCAGGCACACCCAGACCTTCTGCACTTCAACATCCAGTGTATTCAGAACAGAGAGTCCAGACTAATTCTCTTGAAACAATATGCTGCTAATTACGTGTCCTTCTTCAATGCGAGAGTCATCTCTATTCCCATATCTAACAACACACATGTAAGGAGAATGGGAACTGGGGTGGCGTCTGATTATATAAAGAAAACGTAATACGTCAAAGATGTGACTCAGCGATGTTGAGTCATCAAGGTGAAGCTCATAAACTCCACTTCAAATCTCAAAACACACGAGACGACCAGAAACTAGACAAATCAGTGTTACATTTCAACACGCAGGAATAAACAGACTGATTTTAGTTGATGCTATGGATTACAACATTTAAATGTGTTGATCTCAAATAGCTACATTTCTCAACTTCTGAATTTGAAATGAGTCCGTAACACACACACTTTAAACATTCCCAGTAGGATACGTGCCACACAGCAGGGCGCTATCTGAACATAAAGGTAACCATCTGTGGCTGCAGCTCATGATAACACCCTGCTCACTGCTCCTAATGCTGCTTCTCCAGCTGACTTTAACTCTTTATCCCCCCTTTGCTGTTTCCTATGACTCCAGCAGAGGGAAAAATCCATAAAAAACACAATCAAATTATATTTTTCCGTTGTACACACTAGAAAAGGGATGACATTAATTAGATTTTAGGCGTCATGGAGAGGCAAATGAGAAAGTGTTGTGTACTCAAACTGCAGAACTGGAGTTATCGTTTTGCACAAAAGCAGGAAATATGTTAGTTTCAGTATCAAAGGCTATTAAGGCTAATTCTCCTCACACTCATTTCATAAAAAATGTACTGTACTGTTGTATTATGTGGGATAGGCAGGTGTTTTGATGCCTCTCATTAGAAACAAAGCAGACATTTCTCATTATGATAAGATTAGGAACATAGAAATGCAGCATGGCATATAAACACATAATCAGCACAACCATGGCATTTGTTTTCAATAGTGCATTTGTCAGAAACCCATTAGGAGTTATTGATGCTAAACCAAGAGGAAAGGCTTACCTTTGAACTCAAGGATTGGTCGAAAGTGAGGGTAGAGATGAAGCGTTGCATTGCCCTGTGAAAGAGTTAAAAAGAAATGTAAGGAATAAACTGATTCTTGATAAACACAATTTCTTGAGTTTTGACAATTTTAAGTCTTTTAAAATTATGTGTTTTTTTTTTTAAATGTTTACATGGACTGCCAACTGTTATGTTCATAAATGTTGTATGTGACGGGACTACGGATGGAAATTAGCTCAAAGCTAAAATCCGGCTCATTTACATTTCAAAGCATTATTTTGTTTAAAATGTTCATTAATGTGCATTGTCCCGGGTCAAATAAACGATTGAATGAAAAAAAAAAGAGACAAATATTGATCTGCAGCCTGAGATCCCTCCCACTTAAACTGAGTCCTCTGTGTTCTCGGTATTCAGTCTTCCAGCAGCTGCAGCTCGTTTTAAGCTTTTCCTGTACACAGAAGAGAATCCTTCCACTCCTCAGTCCTGCACTGCAAATATATGATTCATCCTCATCACCTTCAACACAGCAGGATATGAGCAGAGGAGGAGAAGGAGGGTGAGAGAAGACGGAGAGACAGGTGTCTCCCCTTCCTGTGTATATGCTGCAACGAGGCATCCTTTATGTGTGTGTGTGTGTTTGCATGTGTGTGTTTGCATGTGTGTGTGTGTGTGTTTGCATGTGTGTGTCTATACAACTAAGTCCCTCATTGGAGCGAGCAGCATACAGAATGAGAAATCACAAGCGACTGAGGGAGGGAGTGTCTCTGTTCGTACAAGCTGACATCAAACGCATCGCTGCATCAACGTTTATGAAGAGGAGCAGCTTCACTTCCATCACTGTAGTCATTCAGAAATCACTCGTCCCATAAACCGAGAAGTGCCATATGAATATGAAAACCTGTCACTTAACAAACACTGATATGATCCGGATTCAATTATAAAAGCAGGAAAGCGGAAGCAGCACAACGCTGGTTTTATTTATTGTAGTTCTCTTTTTGATAATCAGTTGGCACTTGGCTTTTCAGCCGGTCTTATACAAATGAAGCTCTTCTGTACGAGCGCTGGAAATGTTGGCCCTCTTCATGCCGTTCTTACCGTCAATGATTCTCTTTTTCGACCACTTGTGACGAACGTGAATCCCTGAGTTTCGATAGCGACGCCTGCTTTCTGTATGTGCTCCTCAGCGTACCTGAAATGACATCAAGAGGTATTAAATGCATCAAAAACTATTATCTTTAATGTTGTATTTATAAGTAAGTACACAGGACCTTATGCAACAACGCTGTATTCCTACATTCCTACATGTTGTTGATTATTGTTTCAATAAGTATTTTAATTAATGATTAATAGTTACGTTTTAAATGTGAATAGATTGTGAATCTTAATCATTACTCAGCAATGAACAAATTGTCATTTAAATATTATGTTATTCATAATAGTGAAAACTATTTTCAGGGAGAAATCTATTATTTTCCCAACCAACCAAGTGCTGTAACTTAAAGAGAAATTAACCAATTTAACAGCACCTCTGAAAATCGAGAGCGAGAACTTATTTAATATTTCCATTTGTGTTTAACTCTTTAACACAAATCAACAACTTCATGCTAAAAACACCGACTGCCCCAGAGGAGGTCCTCCCTAAAAGCTTTAAAATATGTGAGGTCAGCGGCTGCAGGCATGATTGACAACTGTGCTCTTGATGGAGTTTGTTCAAAACACATTCCTGCATCAGCTTAGTGGAACATTTTAGATACAACATGAGTTTTTCAGCACCTCACGGACACTAGAGTAGGGCCTCTGTGGTGTTTTTAAATGTAGAGCAAAAAGGGTAAGTCATTATTAAAATGGTGAATCAATTGGCGACAATGTTTTTTTCATTAATGGAATCACTTTTTTATACGTATTATTATTACTAGTTTATGAGGATTTTGCCTTGAGCTCTGGGAATATGTGAAGGACATTTTTTTATATTTAGAAAAGTTTTAAGACAAATTGATTAAATAGAAAAGAAAACAGAAGGTTAATTGACAAAGAAAATAATCTAACAACCCTTACTATAACATATATATTTGGCTATAGCGCTATTAGTGTGGTTTTGAGTTTTATCAGACCATTGTGGGCAATGTTGCTATCAAAGAGCCAGACTCAAAATATTGAATACACAGCACTTACTGTGATAACATAGCTGTATTGATCAGTTGTATAATCAAAGAATAGACATTTCCATCTGGTTATTTTACTACAAATTAGTATAGACATTTATAAAATAAAACAAGTACTACATCACAAGTATTATATTTTATGGAGACATTACAAAAATGTGAACCTTAATGCTCATTTTCAATTTAGAATAAGCTCAGGGGAAATAAAACAATAACAAATAGTGAAGTAAGGTCATCGTATTCTCCTCTTTTTGTTTTACGGGGGCTTTATTTTGTATTTAAGGTTTTCTGAGGACTTATTCCTATAAACCATATCATGCATTACCAGTTAATGAAAGAGCTCTTCCCTGCAGAGTGGTTCCCCATTATCATCACAATGATCTTCTTTCTGGGAGGCAGGAGCCGAACTCCGAGACTGCTGGCTATCTTCACCAGGCCTGAGGACACGCGGACACACACACACACACACACACCGGGGCATGGGTGTTATTACAGTCGTTTCATCTCAATGTAATGTGTGTGTTGGAACAGGGTGATCCTGAAAAAGCAATAACCTCTCCTGATAAAGAAAGGCTCGAGAACATTCAACGTGGCAGAAGGCTTTTACAAACTATAATGCTATATTAACTAAGGCAGGACACATACTGGACATCTCCTTGAAGTGCTGTAAGAGCAAAGTCTTCACACAGATAGTATACTTAGGTGTAAAAGTCTGAATAATTACAGTGCGAAAAATCTGCAGCTAAGTTATAACAGCAAAATGTACTTTGTCATCAGTATCAAAAGTTAATTTAATGCAGTGAAAATATTCCCACTCAGTCCTGTTATATTATAGCCTATAAGCTGCTTTTGCAAGAATAATACCGCTCTATTTATGTGTACCATATGTTGCATTTTACTACTGTAGATGTTTAAGGTTGTGCTAGTTTAACCCCTTTATATACTGTTTGGTGATTTAATCTACAGCGATGCACCATATTATATAACAGTATCATGGTGGTATGGTGTCTTTCCTGTGAGATCCACACATCTCTAAAAAGTCAGTTATGTAAACTCAGAAAAACAGCACTGTGTTTAGCTTAAGTAGTTTATCTAATTTAAGAAGTAAGATAATTGTATGAAAACATTAAGGAATACATCATCCAGTTTTTCACAAAAATTTAAAAAATGTGGGGAAGCATGGTTTACTGGACAAGGGGATGTAAAACTTACTATGCCTCTGACATGTATTAAAGGAGAAGTGTAAAGTTTAATTAAATACAAATATTTAAGTAAAGTATTCCCACATATGCCACAAGCTGTATTTATGTAAATTACCAGATCAGTTAACAGAGTTTTGTTGTTGAAGACAAGAAAAAACAGTTTTGCAAATATGTACCAGGAGGACCTTGAAAAGAAACGCCTGGGCTTCACCCTTGTTATCTATCTCTAGAGTACATTTCAGGAGGGGCTGTTTACGTTAAGGCCCACTTCCTCTACGTTTAAAACACAAATATAACGATGAAACCTGACTGTGTGTGTGCGGTATTCAGACAGGTTGCAGTCGGAAAGGCGTTGCCCTTAAAGGAGCTGCAGAGGAGCCAGTGTTCAATGTCATGTGTTTGACACTGGCTGACAGCTGCAGCACACATAAGTTCCTTTGTATTCACCCAGCAGCGTTTATGTTTTACATTCAATACAAACTTAAGACCCACCTTGCACTAAGTTACATAACTTTAAACTATGCGTGCTTGGACCTGCTTCACGGTCCTAACTTCGCTTTAACGTTGACGCATTATTCCCCGTTATTGAGTATTTACCGTTTTCGCTGTCGACATATAAAGTGTGGCATTCTTTCAGTATCTTCTCACTCGGTGTCGTGATCGCAGACTCCAGAGGGTTTGCAACAGACCGGGGCTTTCTACCCGACATTATGAACTTAGTCTGCAGAATCTCTGCTCTTCCCTTCACCGGTCCGCCAGGGGAAGAGTTTCAGTGTTACGCCGCCAGGGGAAGAGTTTCAGTGTGACACCTGGACTGTGTGGGCATGGTGGGGATACAGCGCAGTGCTGCGGTCAGACAGTGGCAGGACACCGAGGACAAATGCAACAGGTTTAACTTTAATATCTTTACACCCTTTGTTTTTAAACGTATTTGATCAAAAGTCAATATTTTTCTTTTCTTTTTTAATGTTAAAATGTTTTTGTTTTTTTATATTTTCTTTTTATAATTGTTATATTTTTGACTTCTTACAACTTATTTTCAAATGTTGTTTATGTTTGCACCAACAAACATTTTGAACATTTGCTCACTGAAAATGTCAAATTCAATTTGAACATTTAAATCAACAACATTTGGGGACCACATTTTAATGAAATTAAAAATACCACTTTATTATAAACCTTTCAGAGAACACAGATATTTGGGGTACTTAAAAAGTCAATATATTCCTAATTAACTGAACACTTTCTGGTTTGTATTACACCCAAGTTAGGTTTTATTTGGAATGAGGGATTCCAGCTATGAATAATACACTTTCCCTCGAGCTGCTGAGTTGTGTCTGCTGTCTGTGGAGCCACTCCGGGATCCGTCTGAGAATTAAATAATCTCCACACACGCTGCACACACAACTAAATAGTACATTTCAGGAAAATAGCAGTAGTAGGAATAGTCAATGTGTTCATTCTTACTTGAGGTGCATTTCGCTTTCAGGCTCAAGTGGCAAGACTGGCTTGAACAAATTCTTAGAGGCTCTTGTAGGATTAAAAGTTTTTCCCGGATAAACTACTCAACCTTTTGGGGTCGTGTGTAGAACAGCATGACCTTAAAAAGCCCCGTAGTGATTACAGGCTGAAGCAGCAGCAGTAGTTATTCAACCCTTGTGATGTGATATGAAAGATTATAAACAGACACGCATTCATGTTTATAGATAAATCCATGTCTTTCTTTTTCTTTTTTCTTACATTTTCAATTGACTTGACAATGGAGTTGGACTCTTAAATGCACATTCTGTATATTCTGGTCTTACAATCAAAACAATAACAAAAGAGAGTATAGTGGCATGTTCAAGGGGATCAAAAGAGACCATATCAGTGCATGGTTAAAATGTCATAAAAACGTATAAAAAAGGTATGCCAAACATGGCGCTGACTGAAGGGAATAAGTCACAATAACATGAGTCTAAATGAGGCCTGAATGAATTGGACCTTTACCTATACTTAAAACTATGGATTTCTCTAGGTTGGAAAATGGTTTGAAAAGTGTCCTAAGAGAACACACCACAACAGCATTTAGTAAAGGTCAAGATGTTTTAGATATGTAATGTTATAATACCTTTTTAAAAAAGGCTTTATATGCCCTATACATACATTTTCAAATATGATAAGAGAAATTCCAAGATATTCAAAACTATTATCTAGTGCTACAGAAAATACTACTTCCAGGCAGGTGCATACATTTAAATGTAGTCCAGTATGCTGATCATAATATTTTCTGGCACCTGAATGGAGAACATGGGATCATGTCTGTAATATGACATATGTAATGAGGGTTGTGCAATAGGTCGCCATTGTCAGTATGTGTGTCTGTGTATTGTGTTTGTTCAAACGGTGTATGACTGATGATATGTGTATGTCTCTTAATATCTACTATGTTTGTATGTACATGTATGCGGAACTGCAGGACGGAGTCCAGAACTAATTTCCTCACGGGGACAATAAAGTATATCGTATCGTATCGTAATAGGAAAGGGTTGTCGTTAGGTGTCCCATTCATTTAGACATAAGGGATGATTTAATTTTTGTATTTGGGTCAGTGATCCCTCTTTTAGCCTCGGGAGCATTTGGGCATGTGCTTTAAGAGTTAAAAGGTTCCCCCCTGCAGCTGATATTTGCTGCCCTAACAATAGGCAGCCATTATCTTACTGTTTTAACTGAAGTGGAAACATTATAAATGGTCCATTGAAACACTTCGATGAGGAATCTGAAGAATCAAAGAAAGAGGTGAGTAGAAACCCAAACTCGGCAACCTTTTAATGCCTCAGAACTTCAGAAGGCTGCAATGGAAATGTGTGCTTTGTTTTGAACTTAGTGTTTACCTTCAAGACATCCAAAGTCCTTATGTTATCGACTGCGTGGGGAGCATGTGGGAAGGTTTGTAAGAGTATTGGCATTTATTGTTTTGTATTTGTAAAATAAAAGGCTAATACTATATTCAGAAAAAAAATTGGCTCTAATTTTTTTTTTCTAATTTTTTTTTTTTTTAAGCTAATTTTTGATTTAATGAACGATACTTGTACTGTATCTTGTGGTTCAACAGTGTTTGCTTTAAATGTCAAGTGTAAAGTGAAGACACATTTCATTAATTGTTAGACTTATTGGATGATAGACAAATGAATAATCAGTGCACAAATCAAAGTGAGGAATGTAAAATACACCTGTAAATAAATGTAGGCTAAAATGTATGTGTTGCCATTTTCTAATGACTCTCTATTACGGGTTTATAAATTGTATATCTAATTCTTCATGAAGGGTAATAAATCATATACAATTTAAATGCATTAGTGATCTGTTGATCTATTAAATCTACATGTATGCAGATAGGGTCCTCTTGTATTTGGCAGTAATGTAATGTAATAAATGCTTCATGATGCTTCAAGTGTCCTGTTGGAGGAGGATGAACACCAGCCCCAGTAATGTTTACACAAAATTGCAACCCAAAACATGTTAATTTTAATCAACTTTTAACACTGCATTATGAAGCTTGTAATGGGCCTATTTGTATCCATCTTGCAGAATTAAAGGTAAAAAGAGTATCATACTGACCACATAAATATAAAACAATACGGTTGACTGTCTTCTCAACCCCTTGACCCTTTTGAAGCTTTAACTTTTTAGCTTTCAGACACCTTTAAGATGGTGCAGATGTTCACATCCCTGCTCTTCATGATGTCTGAGACATACAGCAGGAAGAGTCACTACTGCTGATGTTGAACATAATGCTGTTTTTAAACATAACTGTAGTTCAGATTACATATAGCCTATGGATTCAACATCTCTATGACCATGTGTTTCACTTTCGGAACTTTTAGAATTTATTGTAAAAACAAGAGTTTATAATAATTATAAAGTTGGATAATGATTTAACAGTGTGGCTGTCATGAGGCAGCCCGACTCTCAGCCTCCTCCACGGCTGTTTGTAGGCTGAAGCAACACGGATGGATGCTGTTATAATAACTTTTTTAACTTTTCATTGTATTCTTTTCTGGGAAACATTCTTTTGGGCACAGTTGGATAGAGATGTAGTCTACTGAGGGGGGGAAAGCATTTAAAGCTCACATTTGTGATGCAGCTGGTTCTAGCTACACTGCTGTGAAATCCTGATAGACACGGATTAATAGAGCCGATTCTCCTCACCTCGCTGTGACTTCATGACAACAGATCACTTGTATCTTCCTAATGATAAATCCATCCTCCCGTCATTTAAGCTTCCTTTTGAGAGCAAACTCCTCTCATGAAGGATGCACAAACGAGAAACCACATCGGACTTTGAGCAAAAAATCGGCGACAAAATGCCAAAAGAATTTACGGATGAATTTGAGCCTCTGCTTATTAAAGATTTCAGTGGAAAAAAACAACCAAAGGTATGTGGAATATGAGAAAAAAAATCAAAAACAGTCTCTACTGAGACGTCGAAATTAAAGTTGTTAATGATGTAAATATATGTTTTGTATTGCAGCTCCCAAACAGAGCACTTGTGTTGGCCGCCTGTGCTGCCTGTATAGGGGGAACCTTTCAGTTTGGATATAATATCTCTATCATCAATGCACCCACAGCGGTAATAACCCCACTGTGTCACCACATTTACTGCAGTATTTATGCACATTTGTCTGTACTCATGCTAAATGGGCTACTTTGTTATTTTTAATTCATTCTGAACATCCATGTTTCTCTTTTTATCTTCAGGATGTGCATAATTTCATCAACCAAACCTGGATTGAGCGTTACCAAACTGGCATACCAAAAAATGTTATCACCCTGCTTTGGTCCACTATTGTGTCTATATTCACTATAGGGGGGCTGTTAGGAGTGACAGTCGGTGGGACACTCTCTGTGAAGCTTGGAAGGTATGGCATATTTTTTGCAATATTTTTATTTTGTCCATATTGTTTTTAACATTAATGCCATAATATCATATTGCGTTTCCAGGAAAGGGACACTGTTAGCAAATAATGCATTTGCAATAATCGCTGCTCTGCTGATGGGCCTGAGTTACCCCACAGGATATTTTGAATTACTCATCATCGGACGTTTTATCACTGGATTAAATGCAGGTAAATCATTCAGAAATACATCTAGAGAGTGTGTTCACCAGTGTATTCAGTGTTTGGATTTAATTTTGCATTTCAAACCTCATAAATATAGCTTTAATCACATATTTTATTTTCCCAGGCATTGGTCTTTGTGTTCAAGCTCTGTACCTGGGGGAAATAGCTCCGACTGCATTTCGTGGGGCCATGGGAATGGGAACCTCTATTTCCATAACTTTAGGGCTCTTAGCTGGACAAGTGGTTGGTCTCAAGTAAGTAAATGCTATATTAAGGCTACAAACAACTCATTTCATTTTAGAATAATCTGCCAATCATTAAAGGTGGGGTAGGTAATTTCGAAGAAACCAGCTCGAGTGCGCTAGAATTTGAAAATACCCAACCGGAAAAAATCTGCCACTTCCTTACAGAGCCCCTCCTCCAACACACACGAACGTGCACATGACCAATGAGCAGTGGCGACTGGTCATTAGGGGCAGGTGGGGCAAAGCCCCACCTAGTGTCAGCAGAAAGTATTAAAACATTTTTTTTTCTATAAAATATATTTTAGGATCATGTTTAATCATCTGATTCGTCTGTACATTGCTGTTTTAGTCTGTGTTCTTCTAATTAGTGTCTACAGTGCAGGGGCGGACTGGGAGGAAAAAGTGGCCCGGGGATTAATTGACAGACAGGCCCACTTAATTCGCGACATGTATCGGCCGGCCGACGACAAAAGTATGTTACTTAACAAAAAATCCTATGCATTTATTGTTATTTTGGACCATTATTCATATAGTAATCACATTACCTGAGCCCTTGAGTTGCCTATAGCAAAATAGTTACAGCATATATTTATTGATTTTAATGTTAACAGATCATTGATGCAATAACATTTGGACCCAATTTGCCTGACTTGACGCATGGAATAAAACATGGGCGTAGGAAGCATCCTCAATGTGGATGAGACAATTTAACAGGGGGTGTGGGCAGGTGGTGGACCTCACCTCCTCTAGGGGGGTCCGGGAAGATTTTTTTTTCAAATGTTGAAGTTAAATGCATCAATCTGGTGCACTTTGAGTGCAAAATTAGGGACTAAATACATCTCACAACACCCATATGTTATTGTAAACAGATTTACTTTTTCTTTCAACATTTATTTGAACAGCAAGTAGAGGCAAAAGTGACTGCACCCAAAACAATAAACCTGCTAGCTAACTAGCCTAAACTCAGTAACAGAATGTGGGCAACACGTTCTTCTCCACAGCCGCGCGACCTCTGAGTCAGACGTCACTTCCATCTTTTCTATCCTAGGGGTACATCCACCCCCCCTGAACCCCCGTTTGCAAGGCCGCCTCCCTGAACCCAGCTTTGCTACAATACAGTATACGTGACACACAGCGTATACAAAAACGCCTGTTACGCTTGCGCAGCTTGTTTTATCCATCTTTAGCAACTGCCAGCTTGGTCAGTCACTCAACTCGCTACGTTCACATGCGCGAGTGACAGCTGCCTACGGGCCTGATGTGGTGAAAGTGAAACTTATCTTGTATAGATAGAACATTTCATAGGTTCATTCATTTTTGGGCCCTCCGGCCCACGCCACAGCACTGGCCACGGGGAAACTCCGCTGTATTCCCAGATGGGCCAGTCCGCCCCTGCTACAGTGTATGAACCTATTGGAGCTGCTTTTGAGCCATGTGGGACAACCCATGCGATGTATAATAAGAACAAAACCCGATCATGCCCCTCCCTCTCACTGTCTAAGTGAATTGCGTGACTGCTACAAACTCACTGCCTGCGATGCGCTCAGGAGTATTTTCCTTATGCTGTGTGGCAAAAAACAATTCAATGACCATAGGGGCACTGAGCGTGCCATCCCCACCACACGTCGATCTCTCACGATAATTCAGAGCCTGATTGGCTGTTAAGTACGTGATGCCGCCGCGAAAAGTGTGGTGCTGGGAGGATGGAGACGGAAGGATCGGAGAGGAGGTGCAGCTGACCGGCGCTGNGTGCTGTTTTCATTCTTCTTTGAACACCAGCAAGACCGCTAACAGCCTATTTCAACAATCACACTCCCTGTCATTGACATAATTAATAGATAGTTTAGCTTCTCGTCATCATTTGCTGTGGCCAACTGATGTTAACGATCGTAACTGAAAGGCTGCCTGCCAAACGTAAACATTCAGCCACGTGACATCCAGCCAAACTCTCGCGAGAGTTTTACACAAGACGGATCCTTTCTAGCCATAAACGAGGAGGAGAGAGACGCGTCCTAAAACCCGGAAGTAAGCTGCGCATGGGTTCCCTCCACAAAAAAGCAATGAGATTTCTCCATAGGATTTTAGAAAATAGCTCGAAATAAGATCTGTGGGAAACGTACCTGTAAATGCACGTTTTGTTCAGCCGGATAATATCCACATGTCTACCCTACTTTTATAATTTTTGAATCATAAATCTATCGATTAGATTTATGATTCAATTTTTGAAACTACAAGAAGATAAGGAGGACTTTTACAAAAAAGTAATAGAGAATTTTGTCCAGAAGGATAGCCAAATGGACTTCATCTTCAAGTCAAGTCAAGACCGCAATTTTATTGAAAATGGGATCTTAGAACAATTCAATATTTAAATGATTAAATTACATTTTTTGGGTATCCTTTTGTTGAACTGTCTGTTTAAAATTAACCGAAGCATCAGACAAAAACAGCTTCTGACTCTTCAGGTTTACAAATATTATATTTTGATTTAGGTCAAAATATAATATTTGTAAACCTGAAGAGTCAGTGCCAGTACCTCACCAGCCATGAACCTCACTGCATGTCACTGCAGAAGCTATATAGACATCTACGTTTTTTGTGCCCCACCACTTTTGTACATATAAAAACGCCACTGCCAATGAGGGCACGAGATAAGTTTGTGCACAGATGGAAGGCTGACAGGCAGGTAGACCATCCAGTTATTTTAGCCGGGCCGGCTCAGATGATTGGTCGTGCTTTTTACAGTACTACGGCTTCCACAGATGAATTTTTTTAATGGATTTTATGGAAGCACTTAAGATATTCATTGCTATCGGGATGTTAAGAGCATTCCATGGAATATAACAAAAAGTGTATCCCGTGCCGGTTTCTCAAACTTACCTACCCCAAAATGTCAATAAATAGTGAAAAAATATCCATCCGAGTTTCTCAAAATTCTGAATGATGTCTTCAACTGTTTTACAGTCCAAGGCTCAGAGATGTTCTGGTAACTATAAGATAAAACAGAGGAAGAAAAATAAATCTCCATTTCTGAGAAGCTTAAAACAGCAGTGTGTGCCGTTTTGGATGAACAAACATGTATTAATTATCAAAAAAGTAGATCTTTGTTGATTTACTTTTTGTTAACTAATAATTGAAGCGCTAATGGATATATTTGATTTTTACATGAAATAATAATATATCTCACATCTTTGTTCCCTTTTGCCATCTTTGTTCTGTATACCAGGCTTAATGGAAAAAGACAACACTTTAAAAGAAAAAGAGAAAAATGCTATACTGTGTTTTTGTTTAGACATGTCTGTGTGATTTCCCAGAGAGCTCCTGGGTAAAGAAGACTACTGGCCCATCCTGCTCGCCACCACATGTGTCCCAGCCTTCCTGCAGCTCCTGATCCTGCCCTGGTTCCCCGAGAGCCCGCGCTACCTGCTCATCGACAGAGGAGATAGTGAAGGATGCAAGAAAGGTAAACTTGCACTGAAACTACTGTACAGATGCTTTCATTTCCAAATCTGTGTGATTGTTTCTCTTCACCACCAAGAAGATCATAGCGCACATGATAGCATGGTTGAAATGATTGAGGGCTCCCTTTTATCTGGAATCACTGGAGGGCAGATTTTGTCCTCATGCCAGTGATTTACAGCATGTGATAACATTGTGTTAATGCCACATTAACACATGAAACCTTTTTTAATCAGATTCTCAACAAAAAAATCCCCTCTAGCCTTGTCAGATGAGAAGAATGGTAAATATGGGGAAAACTTTGATCACCATGCTTGTCATGTGTTTCCCCATCTGCAGCCCTGAAGCAACTGCACGGTGTATCTTGCTGTGATGGCGAACTTGATGATATCGAGAAGGAGAAGAGAGGTTTGGCAGATTTCAAGGCCAAGACACCCTGGGAGCTCTTATGTGATCGTAGCGTCCGCTTGCAGCTTCTCACCGCGGCGCTGCTCAACGTGGCACAGCAGCTGAACGGCATCAATGCTGTACGTCTATATTATACCTGTTGTTCCTTTAATTGATTTTTCCTGCTACCTCTAACAAGGTTCCTAAAAGATGATACACTTTGTTTTTTATTTTGTTTCCTGTAGATTTACTTCTATGCCAATTACTTGTTCACACAATCTGGTATCTCTGCTGAAAGAATTCCATATGTGACCCTTGGCACTGGTGCCTGTGAACTCGTCACAGCTTTAACATGTGTAAGTATGAGTTTCACACTGTATTTTTATTGTGGTGTTCCTTCTTGCTACAGCAACACAACAGGGTAATAGGTATAGGTGTACAGCCACAAGGGTATAACCGGCATTTCTAATAAAAGCGTCATGCAAAGGATAAGAGTCAGAGTGCAACTGAAATAGATCAGAGCAGAACACTACAGAGGAAACATTGTAATAAAACATTCAATGGTGAGATTAAAAAATATTGTCGAGCAGGATTTAGCGGAAAACAAAACTACGGAGCCCTGGAGGGATCATAGAGAGAAAAATAAATAAAATTGAGGCCACGAATTACATCTCGTGCGCACGAGTTAATAAAGCGTGGCCTCGTTTTATTTATTTTCCTCTCTATGAACCCTCCAGGGCTCCGTACAAAACTGACGAGTAAAAGGTCAAAGTTAAATTCAAGGAAAGTGTTTGCCTCGAGTGTCTTTGGTCCTGTGACATGCTGTGTGTCTCACAGGGTATCGTCATTGATCGCCTGGGAAGGAAAGTGCTCATCATGGGAGGATACATACTGATGAGCATCTGCTGCATATTATTCACGCTGACGCTCTCTTATCAGGTACCTCATTATAAAACATATATTTAAACCATTGTTTTTGACCATAAATAAGTATGTACTCACTAAACTAATTTCTTCTGTTTGGCTTTATTTCTCACAGAGTGCCAGCCCCATAGTTCCTTACTTGAGCATAGCTAGTGTGTTTGCTTTTATCCTCAGTTTTGGCTTAGGACCAGGTAATACCTTTTTCCTTCATTGAAGTAGTTTCTTAGCAGCTGCTGTTGCACAATGGTTATAACTAACGTGATTTATTTTGGTGTTTCTTCTTCCTTGAAGGTGGTGTGACTAACATCTTGACCACTGAACTCTTCACTCAAGCAACACGCCCTGCAGCCTACATTATCGCAGGGTCGTTGAACTGGTTGAGCTTCTTCTTGATCAGCATGGTCTTCCCTTTTCTTGTGGTAAGCATTCAATAAAGGCCGTCCAATTTGATAATGTTTTTCAGATCGATATTTTCTCTGCATGATTATTATGCTAGAAATGATTCACAGTTATGACATTATAAAGATATTTAAAGACATTTTGAGACAGATGAGAACAATGCTGTCACTCAAAATCATCTTTAACTTTGTTTATTGTATGTTTTACCTTTTTTGTCCAATAGAATACACTCAAAAGACGAGTTTAGGGCAGAGAGAGTTATTCTTTAACCAAGATAATATCTGTAACCAATTACTTAAAAGGCGCTGAATTATTTACACCATAATATAATATGTGTTAAATGAATATAATATCAATATTTCACTTTTCAAATATCACGCTAGGCCATACAGGTATATCACAACACAAGTATGTTCATATAACGGTATCTTCTTTTTCAAATGCTATATCATTATCTGGTCCATTTCAAAGGACGAAATGAAAGTAATAAACTTGGTTCTTTGAGAGATTTGGACTCATTGTGTTATATCCTGTTTTATTTGTACAGGTTTGGCTGGAGCAGTATTGTTTCCTCATCTTCATGGCCATCAGCACCTGTATGGCCATATACATTTTCTTTGTCCTTCCTGAAACCAAGAACAAAACCTTTATTGAAATCCAGAATGAGTTCAAGTCCTCCAAAAAGGCCCGCACTGTCGATGCAACAGGGATGAGGCAGTTATTATCTATATAACATATTACCCATGAATACAGCAATTAAAGCATTTTTGTCTTCCACTATTTGTTTTCACAAACATGAGTACCTTCCACAAGGCTTTATAGTCCACACTCACAACATATTCAATCAGAAAATGTATCTTAATATAAATGATAAACATATAGCATACATAAGTCATGGTGCTTTGCTTGAACTAAAGAGATGTGCCTGGAAGTCATAACAACATCACTTTGGTTCAAATTGTATTCGTCACAATATGTTTTTGTTTTTTTTGGTATGATAAATGATCAATTGGTGTGTAAAACCCATAAAAAAGAGAATTCCATTGATTTTTTTTAAATAAAGATGAACTCAAGACAGAGTGAGAGTATTTTCAAAGTGAACTGTTATGCACTTTTGGATGCCTGTTAAGTTTCCTGACCTTTCAGTGTGGTATGTGGCCTGGAGAACAAAAGGTTCATTGATGTGCGAGTCAAGTAGTCTGTTTTCATTCTACTGGGGTCACAGGAGTGCTTTATATTACTTTAACAGCAATTACAGTACTATGATAAATGTTAAAGTAAAATAACTTAAAGTGATCATTCATATGTTTTCAATATGTTGTTTGAAGTTGCGTACTTAGTCACAGTGTTATCTACAGTAGATGGCAGTCTGCATTAAGTTTGGTAAAACAGACTGCAACAAATTGCATTTACTCAAGTACTGTATTTAAAGGGAACCTATCAGGCAAAATGCACTTTTTGATGTCTTTTATACATAAATATGTGTCCCCGGTGTGTCGGGGAACTCACGCAGCGTCAGAAAATAAAACCCTCTCTCTTTTCCTCCGTACCCACATCTCTAAAAACGAGGGATAAAAAAAAAGCATCAGCTAAATGCAATGTAATAATGAGGGAACAACGGAGCTGATCCAGATTTGCGTCCGATATGACATAATATCGGAAATGTGGACCCACGGCACTATCAGAAAGTTGCTATCAGAAACAATGCCCGACTGTTTTGGACGTAATATGGTCGGTGTTTACATTAGCATTGCTAACACTCAGAGCTAACCTGTACTGGAGAGCATGTTTGTGAAGAAGCAGGAAATAAAAAGGAACTCACCTTGTGGTATAACCGGCAAGAGAGAAAGCCTTTGAGCTCCATACTGTTTCAGAAATAATCCTTGATAATCCATGATATGGCGTTTCATCACCGCAGTATTTAGTTTAGACTTTAGACAGTAGCTGCCGGGTCCCGCATGAGCTCAGCCCCCTCCTTTTTTATTTTGTATCAATATATATATTTTTAAAGCTTTACACCCAAAATCAGCACTTTTGAAACAGGAAGTGAAATTGAGGGATATGAGGCACGGCTAGAAGGGGTGATCTGTTTGGTATTTTGAGCAAAACACTTCATAGACATGTTCTTTATATATTTTTATATTGAGGTGACCTTTAATTGAAATATGTAGGTACTTGAGTATTTTTGACATTATGTTTCTTTATACTTTTACTCCTCTACATTTTGTAGGCAAATGTGCTATACTTTTCACTCCACTACATTTATTGTGTACATTGTGTTACCAGTTACGTTGCAGATTTAGATTATTAATACAAAATATAAATCAACACACATCATTATATATTTTAGGTTAAGCTATAGCTACCCCGTGGTAATTCAAATAAGCCAATTCAAGTAATGAACATGCACCAACATTTTAATTCAAATGAATGTAATCTGTTGCTTAAAATGTCCACAACGAATACTTTTAATGCAGGACTTTTACTTGAAACAGAGTATTTTTACACTTCAGTACGGAAGAGGATTAGGGCCACATGTGAAACACTTTTTTAGATCCGACCGAAAGTGAGGATTCTGACTTTTTTCTTGGAATTCTGACTTTAATCTCAGAATAAATATATATATTTTTTGTCAATTTATTGAACATGTCAGAAACAAAACATACAACAATAATAATAATATATATATATTTTTTTTTACTTATGATAATTATTATAACAAAGTAGAAAAATAATATATAAGAATAAAATAACTACTTTTGGTCATGTGGCCCTAATCCTCTTCTGTAAACAGTATGCCTCTCCTGCCGCTCAGTGTACTCTCCAGCAGGGGGCAGCAAGGCTTAATTTACGATAGTTGGAAAACAGAGAAGAAGAAAGAGAAGCTCCTCTCATTCAACATGGCGTCCTAGAGCAGTGTCCATGCTCGTTTGTTGACATATATTTATACATTAAACTCATGCTACATTAGTGGAAGTACAGCTACTAAAACCATGTCGAGACTCATCATTAAAAACCTCCCTAATGGGGTAAGTAATCTCCCGTATGTCAGCACCATTTTGTCTGGTTTCTCCTGAAGATTTAACCTCGCTGTGTGTTGTGTGCAGATGAAGGAGGAGAGGTTCAGGTCCATGTTTGCTGCCTTTGGCACAGTGACAGACTGCTCTCTGAAGTTCACCAAGGATGGGAAGTTCCGTAAGTTCGGCTTTGTGGGGTTTAAAGCCGAGGAAGACGCGAACAACGCTCTGAAACACTTCAACAAGAGCTTCGTGGACACATCCAGAGTGACGGTATGGAGATGACCATCAGTGGTGCAGTATTCAGATGCTTTACTTTAGTGAAAGAACCAATACGTTTGTGTCAAAGTACTGCATCAGAGGGGGGAGAAGTACTCAGATCTTGTACTTAAGTAGAAGTACCAGAGTGTACCTCCCACCTCTGTACTTCATTAAAAGTAATGGTCCTGCATTCAACTTACTTAAGTCAAAGTACAGAAGTATTATCAGCAAGATGTACTTAAAGTATAACAAGTCAAAGTAATCATTGTGCAGAAAAATTGCCTTTCTGTATTTATATAATTATATTTATACAAGGGACATTAGGAGATAATATTGTTGCATCAAGTAGCATTTTACTTTAGTAGAGAAACAAAGTTCTGATGGACTTTTTGTATAATATTTACAATTATTTGTAATTGAAATACAATTTACTCTTTTGTGACTTAAAGAGTTAGTCCACTAGTTTAATTTTTAGAGATGGTACTTTTTAAAAGTAGCTAAAGCTGTTAAATTCATGTAGTGGAGTCAAATTATATTATTTCCCTTTTTTGTTAAAGTACTGGAGTAGAAGTATAGCATAGCATATCATGGAAACAACCCTCAAAAGTGTAATTAGGTACAGTACTTGAGTAAATGTATTTAGTTACCTCTGCTGACCATGCGTGTTGATGACTGTGACTGTTTGTTTTACACATGTGAACAGTAAATACTGGTTTTCATGTCTTCCAGGTTGAGATGTGTAAGGCGTTTGGAGACCCCACTAAAGCCAAAGCCTGGAGCAAACACACCCAGAGCCTCGAAAAACCCTCCACCCCTGCTGACTCAGACAGCAAGAAGGTACACACACCAGGAAGAAAGTATTATCATCACAGGGAAAAAACAATAACCACATACAAAACAATTTGACATCTCTTCCGGATTCTTTATACTTTGTACAATGTTTACATACAAATCATATGAAGATTTAAAAAAGTACAATGTATATTAAACTGTGTCTGCAACACTATCCCGTAAAACCTTATTTTTGTGTCTGCCTTTTAGAAAAATAAACAGAAAAAGGAAACCAACGGAACCTTGGAAATTGTGAGTCAAAGTATCAGATTCTATGTTTGTTAAATGTTCATTATACAACATCTGAATGTGGACATGATGAAATCAAGCTCCTTGTGAATCATACATAATAAACATCAATACTTCTTTGGTTACCAACCGCAAAGTGCAGAAATCTCCTTGAAGTTGTTATATTTACACCCAGGTCTAAATCAGCCTCACTAAAACCTGTTTAATATTGACATAATGACATTATTGACGTAACGTAAATAATTGTTATAATAAGTGATAAATTACAGTTTTTCTGTTTTTAAAAGAGAATCCTTTTTGGGCCTTTGAACATTCCAATATCTCACAGTTATAGTGGAAAGAGACACTAAGTGTGTACAGTTTTCTTTGTTGTTGTTTGTTTATGCAAGTTGTAATCATTGCATGTCTACTTGTGGTGTGTCTCAGCTGGAAGAGGACCAGGGGTTCAAGGAGTTTCTGTCGGTACATCAGAACCGAAGCCAAGCACCGACCTGGTCCAATGACACTATGCAGCAGCTGCAAACTGATCCTGATGCTGCAGTGGTGAAGACTCAGAGCAAGAAAAAGGTTGCTTCTGATGATTACCTTAACTTCGATTCAGACGAGTCAGAGGAGGAGGAGGAGGAGAAGGAGGAGGAGGAAGAAGAGGGTGAAGCTGAAGGTTAGTAATGATGGTCCCTTCTTAGTCTAGGCAAATAAAAGGTGTGTTCTAATTTAGGGGCTGGATCCTCTGAAGTCTGGATTTGCATGTAGTTCCATAACAAATTAGTTAATGTATACTTTTCAGTGTTTTCCCACAGAATTAGATTCTATTTGTGGGGGCACCGCACTGCACCCCCCCC